>NC_134834.1:150509924-150810676 GCF_004210375.1 Tachypleus tridentatus
CACGTTGACTTTACATTTTTAACCTTTGCATATTCAAATACAAAAGTTCAGTTACAATCAACAGCTGTTTTTTATTTACCCAACTATTAAAATCCCTTTCTAAAATAAGCAATGCTAACGAACAAACTTAAGTAATATACTAACTGTTTCTTCACCTGTGTCACTGATGTAAACCAAATTAATATCATAAACAAGCTTAAGTATTTTACTGACCGTTCCTTCACCTGTGTCACTGATGTAAAGCTAAAAAGCAAAGGTTATATATAATACTGAGTTCTAAGGTTCCTCACTGTGACATTAAAAGATTTGTATACCAGTAGTTCCAGTCAACAGCCTGTGTTCTCTATATTAGTAAAACTGTATTGTTTATTTATTGTTTTAATTAACACTGTTGGTTAGTGTATCTAATATTATCACATTTTTATTACACCTTTGTTATGGAGTGTTTTCCATTATTAACTTGTGTTTAAGATTATAAAACCTAAATCTGTTAAACTGTCCAAGCTTATGAGATATTATTGGAATTATGGCCAAAAATATTATTAACCGTGAGCATGTCCAATTGATGATATAATGCATTCTAATCTTTTTAAGTGGAAAGGTAATGTGGAAGTATTTAATCAGTATTAGGTTTTGTTTTATAACTACTGTGATTGGAAGTTTAACATTATTAGCTCTGACTAAAATCCAGATATAAGAACTTTTTTCTTTCTTCCTTCTAGCTATTTTTTTGTCAAATAAGCCAACCCATTCATCTACAAGTATTTCATTTGTTAGCACACTTGTGTGGTACGTTGATATATGCTTGAAAACGCAGATAAGCATTAACCTCTCCAAAGAATGTCAGAATATTAGTAAGGCAAGATTTTTCCTTATTGAAACCATGTTTTCTATCAACAGAATTTTAAACTTTTTTTAAATGGCTTTCCAAATCATCTTTTAACAGTCTTTTTGACATACAAGTTATGTAAAACTAAAAGTTTTATATTGAATGGAACACTTGTTCCATCTCTTGAAGATAGGAGTTCCATTAGCTAATTACCAATCCTTTGGTACATACCTGCCTACTATTCAAGGACTTGCACAAAACGGTAGCAAGTGGTTCAAATATCCAGTCTTTAAATTCTGTGCTTCAGGAAATATTTGGCAATAGATAGACTTCCTGTTTTGATAATCCTCAGAACAGTCAATGTTTTCATACTCCTTAAAATAATTTAACCCAGGTGTTGCTGATAGTTTTGCAAAACAGAATATTAAAATTACTTTTCTAAAATTTGATGGAAAGAGGTTTGAAATTTCTGAATCGTGCAAATCTAGAAATATGAAAATAAAATACATTTTATGTGAAAAAACTAGTTAACATGAAAATAGTTGAAACTTAATTAGGGCAACTTTAACGGTTTATAATAACTTTTTTTTTTCATTTCATGTGTTTAATTTTGTTAACTAAATATGTGGTTAAAGTAGGAATTGCATTAAGTCCAGTTTCTTTTCCCCAGGTCTTTTACAACAGTTGTTGACCAAGTCATCAATGGAAATGAAAATCCTGGAAATGAAACAGTTAGTGAAATGAATAAATTTATTTTAGAACATTACGACTATATACCACAAGTAGAAACTATGGTAAGTTTTGTCTTCAAGAGTTTGTCTTGTCCTACCTTGGTTTTAAAATTTATAGTTTACTAAATAAATTCTTCACTCACTGTTATCCAGGATCTTAAGAAATAATTCTAAATGAGTTATTTTTATAATTTGGTATTATTTCAGCAAACTTACAAACCACTAACTGTTTCTTATTACCAATTCCTTACAGTCAAGAGTGAATAGTATAATTTAAATGTTCATGCCAGGTTGTTTATACATATTTGTGCAGTCAGTGATGGTTATACCTACCCACACTGTGTGTTTCTTGTAGTAATGAATACTAGGCAGTGGTGTTTTCCAATTTTTTTCAAGTATATTTTTATAAATAATGGTTTTGGAAACTTAATTTGCAAAAATGACAATTGCATATTTGCTTCTGTTGTAATTTGTGTTGACAAGGTGAAGCAGAGTGTATAAGGATCACGAATGGTTACCTGTTCTGCAGTACATGTTAGTACAAACAATTCTCTGAGTTTGAATTGAAATATTTGGCCCATAGTCACAGTACAGTACCAGAAGAAATTGGCAATTCTCACCTTGGTGTCTTTGTAGGGATTGTGTATCAATATTCTATTGCTATTGTTTTTCAAGGACTGCCCTGGCCTCATAACTTTTCCAGTCTGTTGAAAGTGAGTCCATAACCTTAAGTAAGATTTTACCATGGGCCACAGGACTCTGACGTCATCATGCCTCCATCCTGTCATTGTTGGATCCAACAAAGAATTTTTCTCGGACATAAAGGCTATTTATTATTATACCCTGTCAAAGTGACTTCTTTTATTTAGTCTCAAGGAATTAAAGAATGGAAAATGAACATCTGATACAGTTGTGGTACATGGCACTTGTATACTTTGTTACGATAAGATACCTCTGTAGTATCAGGGTTTTAGTTTTTGTTGTCAGGAAACTTAATGTCTGTTGATATTTCCACAACAGTACCTTGTGGCAGTGTGTTTATATTTGCAAATTGGAGGACTTCTAAATATTCTGTCGTATAACTAACATTGTTTTGACTTTTTGTTTTGCCACACCTTAAATTGTAAAACAAACACCTGGTGGTGTTTTTGCATTAAATCATTTTGTCCCAAAACACATGTAACAGATTTATAATCCATCCACATGAGACATTAATCTCGTAGAAATATAAACCATATCATCCCTATAATTTTGCTTACAAAGCTTGCCATTATTGTGGGAGTATTGTCAACATTATATTGTCATTTACAACATTTCATTTTTACGATGTAGTTTCATGATTGTTTAAATATATTTCCGATATTACTTTGTAGATGGCGCTTCCTCTACTACATAGTATATTATATTTATTTTCAATGTTTACGTTTTGTTATCGCTTGCTATCACAACAAACCTAAAAGTACTTTATAGAAACACGGTCTGTTAGCCCTGACAGCGTGCTTTTCTAGTACACTGGGTAAATTTAAGTTCAGTTTCTAAATATTTAAACATGGACAAATAGGTTTCCGGATCCTGTTTTAACACCTTAATTTAATTCCAAAATTATTACTGCGTGTGGTGAACAGAAAATAGTGCTTAAGACTGGTAATGTTTTATAGTAGAAGTAAGTTAGAAAATAATGTAAGGGGCATGAACAACGAAAAGGGTTAAACGTAAATGAACATAAGACTGAAAGACAATATGAAATAAACTTCAAAAATGTATTAAATTTCTCACTACAGAGAAAAGCTTAAACAAATTAGAAATAATTAAAGCCTAATATTGAAACACCAGGAATACCATTATATTTGTATTAAGTTAATTACATTTTGTACTAGTATCGTAAACCGAATTATTTGATTGGATATACTTAAAATATGTGTAATCTTGTAGAGGCAAAACGTTGTATAGAAATAAATTATTATCTCACCAATAATTGTTTCAAAACTTCATGATAGGTTAGTTACTATTGGATAGATATGAGCTCCTATTTAATTTTCTGGTTTGTTTTCATAAGAGAATTTAAAGCGTTGTTTGGTAGAAATTTATCCGTAATAGTATTATCAATATTTCTGCTTCTTTAAAACCAACCAACCAACTGTACAAAGTTCACTTTTTGGCAAACGGTCACTGTTACCGTACTAAGTACAATGATCAATCAAGTTATATGCTCTACCCATTTGGACTTGAATAGACGTTTACATCGCCCTACAGTAATAATATAAAATATATAGGTGGCTGGTTGTACGTGGGAATAACAATCGAAATATTTTACACTGAAACTTGTAAAACGAAAATCTTTATTTAGTAGCACGATGAAGTATAATAATACGTAACGTTAGTTAATTTGTTATTTTTAATTTAATGTTGATTTAATCCCGTGTTTCATGGCGTGTCTACTAATAATATTTGTACTTAACAGATCTGTCGGGGTGGGGCTAGTTTTTGTTTTTTTTTTTAATTTCGCGCAAAGCTACACAAGGGCTATCGGCACTGGTTAGAAAGTAATCCGTGTATTGAATAAAAATAGTGTTTTAGGCCTAAATCTATAACTTTGTGAAAAGTGTTACGATCGGTTATTGCAACTACTGAAGGCTGAAGTTTGTGTGTTTTAACGTCATATTGTTGTAAGGAAATAGTATTTTTAGTTGGTTCTTAATTACCAGGGAGCTGTGCGAATTTTAAACTTTTTTACTTAGTTTTACAGAGAAACTATAATGTTAGGTGGTTTGTGTTCGAACGTTACCACTAATATAATATAAGTGTGCATTTGTTCTGCTGACAGAATAGTCCTATTTGATAAAATGTATGTTTGTCCGTCAGTTACGTATTGATGTAAATAAGAGAAATGTAGAATTACGTGTACAGATATAAGGACTAGTAAGAACGACTTCTGATGCATTTTACTTCCATCATGTTGGTATTAAAATCTTAACAAAAATGTTTCGTTTTTATATTTTAAAGAAGATGCCCGTGCAATAAGCATGTTCGACCGAATTTTAATTTCAGTTTCTAATAGGTCTGTTATGTAATTGTGAAATACATTTGTGTCCAAATTCAATGTTTTATTGAGTTCTGATAATTATATTAACAAACCTATAAATAGGATGGTTAATTAAATCACTCGAAATTAGTGCTCGTTGTATCAACGTTGTTGGAGATACGTTTAGGTTTAAAATAGCTTTTGCCAAAAATATATCTTGGTAACCAAATATTAGGTATGGGACGGTCAAACAAGAAATAAAGTATGATATAATAAACTTGTGTATTTTATCGAATTTCGACACATTCTACTAGTTAACAACAAAAAATTCACATTTCAGAAAACAAACAAACAAGATCGCGAGTTTTACGTAGGCCTAATAATTAAGGAATATCTGTCTATTTCTATGTTTTTTGTCAGTGTTGTTCTTATGTATTGTGTTTATAATAATATTCTTTTTTTTCTTCTATGTGCTACTGAATAGCAATACATATTCGGTGATACTAGATATTAAGTAACAGAACAATTATAAAAACAAAAGGTATTCTGATATTATATAGAAACTTTTAACTTAAAAAACGTTGGGAAAAACAAATACCCCAAAATGTTTTTGTAGTTCATTTCATTCACTTATTTTTTTTTTTTTTTTTACGTAGGCTTAATAAAACGGTTCTGCTTTTTATCGCGTATGACTATCATAGAATCAGGCCTTTCGGATAAAAGTTGGTTCATGTTACGGAAAATTTCTAACTCCTCAATATTATATTTATACCGGAATTCATATTAGCAACTTTTCTTCAAACGTTATTTCCGAGGAATTTTGTTAAATGTATTATATATCTTTTTCCCCTTTAATATTACTAAATTTGGCTCTATGTTAAGAATAGTAACGCTGTTTTGTTTTCTTACTATTCGTTATTATGTGACACCAAATTGGACCTGTCTTATCGCAACCAGTAATGATGTTTTTTTCTGTAATCGGAGCGCCTGATTGTTCGTAGTCACGGTGTAACTTGCCTCAACTTGTTCCACGTACTAAATATCCTTACCCGACTCGCTGGCTGAGATGCGTGTTGTGAGGGTGGATGGAAGGGAATGCAGTCCGGTGACGTGTTGTGTTGGGGTGTCTATTGAGACAAGTCTATACAAGCCAGGCTGCGTTACCTAATAGCGGGTATTTAAACTTACGATTTTGATGTCAGTTGAACTTCGCGCTGCTTAATTGAGTGAGCTGTGATGAACTACGATAGTTAATTTTAGTGGACAAAGCGTGTTTTAAGATCACCAACGACCAACAACCTTTTGGTATGTATTTTAGGCGTAATACTGCGAATAAACCTATCTTCCGTTACCATATTTTTTAACAGACTATTAATAAATGCACATTTGTATCATATTTTGTATAACTTAGTTTTATATGTAGCATTCAAAATATATAAATAACCATGAGGTAAATTACTAGACTGACCTGGTTATAATAACCTCTCTGTTGCGTCCAGGCCCCCATTGCTACTGTTGACTTCCTTCTGCACTAGTTAAGTCTGTAAGACTGACCAGGGTCCAGTTTCCTATGGCTGTTTTCTATTCATTGTTTTGTGTGTGTGTATTTAGAATTAAGCACAAAGCAATACAATGGGCTATTTGTGCCCTGCCTACCATAGGTATTGAAACCCAGTTTCTAGTGGTATGAATCCATAGACATACCGCTGTGCCACTGGACGACTCTTTGTTGCGAGAAATATGCTACTTGGTGCTTTGTTTATGATACTAATAAGGTCTATATATAGAGTTGTTACTAAATATACGATAATACACTCAGTGGTAGGTGGTGTCAGGGCTAACAACCCAGAGAATATCATGTAATACTTTTGATTTAGATGAGGAGCTGTCCACTTTAACTGTGGGACAATAAATTTTGAATGGTTATGAATAAAACTGTTAAGTGTGTAACGTATATAGTAACAAGTTATCATTGTTTCACACCGTGTGTGTGTATATATGTGTCTAGATAAACTAGAAACGTTATACATGACAAACGTAATAAATTTTAGGTCGTAAATTCACAGAATAAAACTACACGCACAGTTACGTGATTTCCACAACTTGATGTGAAGTCATACAGTAATTCTATTTCTAGGACTAGATATACAAACAAGTTAGGGTGTTAATTGGATTCTGTAATAGTTTATTCATTTGTTTTTAATATTAGTTGTTAAATGTACATTCTGATGTAAGTATTAAAATACACTTTTTACTTTGTTTGTAGGTCTCTTCCAGCTACATTAATCCATCAACCTCTTCATCAGTTGTCACTTACACAGATTTAGTGGTAAGTCAGTCTTTTGGGAGGTAATGGAACAACAGTATCAAAGACATGTCACTCACACAAACTTAGTAGTAATTAAATAGGATAATCTTAAGATATTATTTTGGTACTGATGTATGCCTCAAACCTTCTGTGGTATTTTGCCCATTATAATGTTTGTCTGTTAAGTAGAAAAATCTGACATGTTTTCTTTTTTCATGAAACCTAGAAAATAAAAAAATGTAAAATTAAAAAACTTGGAATGAACATGTTATGTATTTTGATGTAAGTGTCACTCTGTCTTCAGATTAAAGAACTAAACTGTTTAGGTGCTTGACTCAAGTTCCTCTGGTAATAAATAAAATTTTTAGTTTACTTCCAAAGTTAGAATGTGCTAGTCTAAAAATTTGGAAATTCATAACCTGGTTTTCTTGAGGTTATCAAACTTTAGAATTTTCACATTAGGGTACTTAATTATTTCTGTAAGGTTAATTGAAAAGTGAATGTGGCTTAAGGCACTAAATTTGTTGGAAAGCATATTTGTACAAATGCTTACAATGAAAACCATAAAGAGTAATGTCATTACATTGTTACTTACATTCACACAGTGATCTGAATCATTGTCTACATGTATATTCTTCTTACATGATACTCAGAGTGAGAAAATTGGGTTTTCATATTTCCATTACAAACTTGTATACATGACTTGAGTCTCTGCTGGATTTTGTTTTCTGTTACTCTTTTCATCATAAGACAAATTTTAATTGAATTCTGTTGAAGTATATCATTAGGGACAGATTGTGTATATATGGCCTTGGAAATTATTATTATTATAATATCAGCCCTCAAGTGAGGCTAGGAAGAAAAAATTCCTTAAATAACCTGAGTGAGGTGTCGATCATAACAATGCATAGTTTGTCTAAATTTGCTATTCATACAACCTACCAATTAAACATACATTTATCATACTGTTCTTGTTTTATATTCCAATATTAATTCATTTATTTAAACATTAATAATCAGTTTATCATTTATCCATGCTATTAGTTGTGTACAGGAAATAGAACAATCAATTAAGCCACTTTAAATAGTTTGAAATAGAAAAATGCACTTTAATGAATGCTGATCTGCCAGGAAGTTTCCTCTTAACTTGATTCTCCGTATTTGTTGTTAAACTAGAGTGTGACATAACATCTTTTCTTTCCTTTCCCAGCACAATTTGGTGTTTATTCATGCTACTGTACAACAGTTTAACAGTAAAAAAATTATATTTAAATTTGTTTTGTTTTATCATAACTTGAAGTAATTTATGAATGTGAAGGTCAGCTCCAAATTGTCAGTTTTCATTGTCACAACTATCAGAACTTAACAGGAGCACTTCAGTTATAGTTGATACATTGGTGTTGCATTTGATGCATATGTTGTGCTCATTTTTTATTCTATTTTTTTAAAGACTGAAATGGTTAATACAGACTACTCCAAGATTTCTCTCCCTTCCCCTGTCATTACTCACCAGTCAACACTTGCATCTTGTTCTCTACCAGCCACGTAAGTGTTTACATGAGATATTCTTTAGAAGTGTAGTTTGAAACATTTAGTTGTTACTTTACAAACTACGGTCAATAAGCCAAGTCTTCCTGCTGACTTGAATAATGCCAGTTGACTGCTAGAGTTTAATATTGTCTTTGAAATCGATAGTTGCAGCCCATACTTATCACTCAAATGGTTTGAATTCTTAGCCAATTAGAAATACTGTATACTGTTAATGTTTTTGTGCTAACTTTTAAAAGTAGAACATTAACTGATTTGGACTTTTCTTATTATGATATAGAAACAATTGGCTTGGACAGTATGGTTTTTGTATATCATTTGGTCCTCAGGAGAAACCCACTAAAAGCACGGCTTGGACAGTAAGTGTTTTTCGGTGCATTACCTGTCAACAATACTTAAACATGCAATATCTTGGAACTGTTTATGTAATTAAATTACTTGTAACTGAGTTTTTGTTACCTGTTTTCTCTCTCTTTCTCTGTTATAAACATGGTTAAATATTTCTATAAATTGTTAATTAGAAATACATTAATTTCTAAGTATTTTTATTTTATTTTATTAAAGAAATTAAATTTGATTTTCCTTTTTAATAATAAAACAAAAATCAAGTAAAGTGTTTATTTTTTTAGTTCTTTGCACATACAAAAATTATCTGTTGTTATTATTATTAATGCCATGCATGAAAGGTCATTAAAATTGTTTAAAGTGATCTTAAATTACAGCCAGCAGGTTGAAATAAAGTTTTACATATAAACTATTGTACTGTGCAATAAGTAATTTTTCCAAATTTGTTTTTCTTCTTATCAGATTTGATTTAAAAGTTTTTCTTTTTGTCTGAATTAAGTGATAAATTATCTAATTACGTAATGAAGAAAGTCGTGCCAGTCGAGGACAGTTTTGTTTTATCAAGTTAAATATTAAGTAACTGTCTGATGAACTTAAGTAACTCTTTGAAATTGTAATTTTGTCACGTAAATACACTTAAAAAACTTTCGAGTATAATTTAAGATGACTCTTTTGAGGTTGGAGTATCACGATTGTGCTATGGTTTTTTATTCTGTGATACTGTCTTCTGGTGTAAGTATATTTCTCTCTAGTGCTTTATAATAATTAAAATGAATATGTAGATTGTTATTTCTTTTTCAACATCACACATGTATAACTTAACACGAGACATGCATGTAAATCATGTTGGCTGTATTGGCAGTGGTCAAGTTAGGCCTTAACTTTCCAATTAGTTTACGTATAGTCATATCATTTTTGTTGATTTGAAGAAAGATTACTCAATAATTGTTTTTTTTGTTTGTTTTTTAGTATTCAGAAATGAAAGATAAACTCTACATAAACATGGGAACTGCTTGTCCTGTGAGGTTTTACACAACCCATTCACCCCCAGCTGGCTCAGTGCTCAGAGCTATGGCAGTGTTCACCAAGCCAGAGTATGTTAAAGACGTGGTCAAACGCTGCCTGAACCATTCAAGTCCAAGTGACATAACCAATGAAAGTGAGAAACATTTAAATTAGCTGATAAGGTTTATTGTATTAAATTTGTTTCCAATTAATCTTGTTAACTTTTTGAATTAATAATCTGTAAAGCTTTACGTCTAATGTCACTAAAATTATTTGCCTTATGTTTTTTGCATTCCTAATTTGATCAAGTAATGTTAATTTCTGATCAGAGCAAGCTACCAATGTAAATTCTATTGAAAATTAACCGAGTAAGAAGCATAGATATCCTGATTATAAAAACAAGAATGCAATGGTTCATCAGTTAGGTGGCCTTGCTATTCGTAATATCTCTGTCCCTAATCCTAATAATTTATTTGTCCAGCTTGGGTGATAGTCCTAAGTCCATATAGTAAACTGAAAATGCAAAATAGCCTTTAATTTTAATAGATATAATAATCATAAAACAACAAGAAGATATACTAAACATTTTGACCAATACCGTACTACTAAAGTAGTATAAAATAATGTGTACCTTGCTGACCTTTACACTTTTTTCTAGATCATCCAGCTCCTGACCATTTGGTTCGTTGTGAGAGTCCACAAGCATACTACATGATGGATTCCAACAGTGAAAGACAGTCAGTTATAGTGCCTTTTGAAAATCCACAAGGTATGTAATTAAATTCCCTAAGAATTTGAAAGGACCACCAGGTTGTAACAACTTGAACTCTTACTTAAATGGAGGTCAAAAGTTTGATACTCATATTCTAGTCTTTGGTTGAAAACTTAAAAATTAAAAGTGAAACATTTGTTAGGAACAGTGTGATCTTCTGAAATAGGTCGTGGAGAAGTCGTCTCAAAAATCCTGCTTTTTTCTATTGAAATTGTATATTTTCAGCTCTGTGTTAGGTCATGAAACAACTTTAAAAATAATTCGATTTTATTGGTCAGCTATCAACATTTTCATTTTCTAATTGAGTAAATTAAGCTTTAATTATTTTGAAGGTTTGTGTCTCATGCACATTTTGACCATAAATCTCCAACCTGCATTACTTTTTTACATATGCAGCATCATTTACCAATTTACACACACTGATGTTTTTTACATCACAGTTTAATGCTTTTATATTCAACATTCTATTGATTTATGGGACTCGGACTGTATATTACATTAACTTCCTTGCCTTATTTACACAACGATTCATGCGTAGTAATTATGGTTATTATGGTTTTCATTTTAATTAGAATTTCTTCCATCACACACTTCTCCACGTTACACAATAGAAACTTTATTTCTATTTATGGTTTTGGTTTCAGTTAGAATGTATTGAATAACCTCAACTCTTCATTTCACGTTTTAATGCTTGCTTCATTTTTATTTAGTTGGAATGCCATACACAACTTACCTATTCAAGTTCATGTGCCTCGGCAGTTGTGTAGGAGGATTGAATCGACGACCAATAAAAATTGTTTTTACTCTTGAAAATAAACAGTGAGTAACAAGGTCTAAACACCATATTTCTTTTGTTTATTTATTTTTAAGAACAGTTTTATGAAATATAAGTTAAAGTTTAATTTACATGCTTTAGTTTTTTCGTGGGGAACCAATCTTGTTTCTTCTATTGCACTTAATTTAGTAATTTGTTAGAAGCCCATTAGTAATAAACATAATTCAGTACTCCATCAGTCTTAAGGGGTTAACACTTCTCTTTTGAAGAAGACAGGGTGAAAAAACTTTGCATCTGTAATTGAAGTGTTTATGAAATGTTTCAGACAATTTGTGGCAAAAGGTTACCTTCTTTACAGCATGGAGTTTTCTTATTTCACACTTCCATGACTGAGACCTGAGTTGCATGGTTATACCACACTTTGTTTTCAGTGGCTGAACAGTAAGTCTGATGGCTTACAATGCTGATTATAAGGGTGGGCAACCCCATGACTATTGGCTACATATGGCCAGTGGATAGCACAATTATGGCCAGCTCAAGTTTAAGAATCAATATTTTCCATCATTTACTTTTTATCACAGATTTGGTAATCAGCAACTGCACTGCCTAACATCATTGCTAATGTTGCATGCTTCATCACTGCCACAGACTCTGCCCATTTTGTCACATCAGTCTAGTTTAGATATTTGTTATTGAGTGTGCATTGTTTTTCATACACTTGCAAACGTTTTTATTGTGCAACTTTCAAGTTTAAATACATTTTTGGTTTTAATCCCTTAATATGGATAAGTGGATAATTTGTAAATGAAAGAATCCAGATGATGGTGAACACTCAGAAAATAAAACAGTTTAACTGATTCTGGCATTACTGCCAAAAAGAGAATGTCTGCATGACTGGAAAACTGTGAAACAAGAATTTAATGAAAGTTGGGAGTTGAAATTTGCTGTGATTGAAGCAAATAATAAGCCAGTGTGTCTTTTGTGTAACAAAGTTTTTAGGAATAATAAAGTATACAACCTTAAGCAACTCTTTAACAATTTTCACAATGAATTTGATGTAAAATTTCAGTAAACAGCAAAAATTGCATGAATGTGATTGGTCATCTGAAAGGACAACTTCATGAACAAAAGGGAGGCCTAAATAGGTTTTTATCATCGATAGAACTACTTACATTAGCTAGCTCTAAAGTTGCTTGGATTCTAGCTCAAAGAAAAGAAATCATTTTCTGATGCTGAACAAGTAAAAGAAATATTGATTGTGGTCATTGAAACTCTTGTAGAATTATGATTCAAAAATAAAAGATTATATTCTTCAAAAGGTAAATAATTTACAATTAAGTCGGAGAACAATTTTATCTTTGAATAAGTGTGGATTTGAAGACCAGATGCTTATCCTGGAAAAGAGTAGAACACAAAGGTAAACAAAGATGTTCAGTCAGAGAGATGTGGCTGACTATTCTGATAAATGAGAATCTTCCAGATTTAGATAGTAATATCAAAATTTATTTTCCATCTTTGGATCCACATGAGTGTGTGAGTCAACGTTTTCTACAATAGATTTTTTCAAGTCTAGATACAAATCTCAACTTACTGACATAAATTTAGAGGCAGAGCCAAGATGCTCATTGAACATAGATATTATGCTAAATTTTACAAAACTTGTTGATGAAAACCCCATTAATTTTCACATTAAAGGTTAGTTGAAAGGCGATTATTTTGATTAAACTAACATCTTTCTTTTTTTTTTTTAATAGTGTTGCCAACGTTGTTTTCATTAGCCACAGTTGTGGTCACTATGAAAAATAAGTTGCCCACCCCTTGTATGAGGTTTTGCTATAAGAACACACACACACTTACATTGTTTCAAGTCTTGTGTTTTTACTATTGTTGAACTTTTTGATATTTGACAACTTAAAGTGAGGTGTGCAAGTCTTTACATGTGCTTTATCTTATTGTTACAAAACTTTCCATTCGGTGAATATTTATTTCCTCAACAATTGAATACAAGTTAACTTCATTGTAATTGATGTTTGTTTCTATAAGTGACTATTGTTGACTTCCCTCAATTCTCCTTTATATTAGCTTAAAGATTAACTGACATGTCAGTAACATATTGTTAGATTCTTCAGAAGTATAGGCCCAAGACTTGTTAACCTCATTGGTCTCGGAATTGGTTAAGTTAAATACAGTCTTTACCATTATATGATGTTATCTCAACTTGATGATGCTATACTTCAATTTTACTTTATTATCTTAGCAAAAAAAAAAATTTAACATGGAGGGACTCTCAGGTTTTTGCGAGTATGTACATGATCGTGTAGAATGTTACTAATGTTTTTAACCATTGCTGTATAGTGGCTTGTGTATGGGGCGTCAGTCTGTGGAAGTGAGAATTTGCGCTTGTCCATGGAGAGATCGTAGAACTGACGAGAAACACTTTGAACAACAACAGAAACCACGTCCTCAAGGTCTTGGAGTATCTGTTAAACGTAAGTTGGTTTTTATAACATTAGCATTACAAAAGAATACCTACAAATTTTTATTATTTTTTACTGTAAGCAGTTTTGTACAAAAGTGTTTTTTTTTTTCTTGATATCAAATTTTTACATCTGTTGTTTCTTTCTAAAATCAACTGATAAGAGTGAATTCTTTTTCCAGTGTAATATTTAACCTTGTTTTTTGTTGTATTGCAATTTCCATAGCAATTGTTAGTTAACAGTTTCTTGACAGAGTAATTTTATGAATATTGTACTTGGTTATTTTTACTAAAAACCACAAAATTGAATAGAAAAATAATTTTGATATTTTACTTTTTAGGGATGTGTAATGAAATTTTTGAAGAGTTTGTGACTGTAACTCCTGCCCCAAAGAAACCAAAGTCGACCAGCGAAGATGATGAAATATTCACTATTAAGGTAATTCTCATCAACTCTGAGCTACTTTTAATCTTATTTTATGGCTGTGTTACGTTACATACAGTACCAATGATTATAGAATCTAAGACATTTAATAAGGGCCAGTGTATAATCTAGTAATGTGTTACTGTGAAAAGATTACACAGGTTAAAACTAAGTCAGTGTTTTAGATTTAGAACAATTATTCTGTGAATAATAAACATTATACAAGATGTCAAGTGTAAAATGTTGAAGTAATACTGAGCAGAAACCTTGTTTTGTAACAGGTTACTATTTCTACTTCTTTTAAAACCACATTTGGAAAATTGTTTTAAAAGACAAGTATATAAACTTGTTTAGTATAAACTTTGTAACATGATTGGCCTTAGTTGTTTTTGTTTGTTTTGTTCTTTTAGGTCAGAGGGCGTAAGAACTTTGAGTTTATGTGTCTTATGAGAGATGCGCTCGAAAAGCAAACATACTTAACACCAGAACAGCTCAAAACTTACCAGCAAGACAAGTTAGTAAATCATTGTTTACAAATCAGTAAACTATTGTAATGTAATCATTGTGAATGTATGATAGCAGGGATTAGTGACATAATTCACTGATCTAATAGAAAAAGGAGTTCTGATATGGAAGGATATTAAGTTTGTCTAGAGTTTATTTCCTTTTTGTTATTTTCAAACTCAACATCCATTGTTAGTGTATGAACAGAAACAGCTTTATTATACTCTGTTACATTGAAGCTTATTTCTAATTGTTACTAAAGTCAAAACTATAGTTTGTCATAATTATGTTTTTAAATTAATATCTTCTTTATTTTACTCCAAAAAAAAGTTTTGTTTTTACTGTTTTGCAGGATACTGTTTTTGAGTAAACCTAAACAGAAAAGCAGTAAGAATTCATCTGGAGAGGAAACAGAATAATGAATAGATGTTTGTGTCCAGCTAGTACATGATGTTGCTGATGGAGATTTAAAAAAAAAAAAAAGACTATAAGATTTGCTTTTTTTTGAAGTTTTGTTGGGTTTTTTTTTTTCAACCTTAATGTATTGAACAGTAAGTTTATTCAGAATGAAGACCTGATCTGTCAGTGAGCCATGATGACGATGACGAAAGACAGTCTAGAATGAAGCATGAAACTTTTGTTAACTTTTCCAAAGTACAAACAACAAATACTGTTAAAAGCTTCAGTCAATTTTAGTATATCACAGAATATAACTTCAGTGTTATAAGGCCTATACTTTTACCTTATTGTTTGAAAAACAAAAAAGAGCTTTGAACCAATAATTGCTGCTATTGTAATGGCATTGAAATTTTCTTCATGAAAAATGCTCCAGTTTTTTGAACAACTTCTCAAACTGTTCTTTGTTTCAGTCATATTTGCATGCTACAGATTTTCTAATTTAACATAACAGCTGTCAGTAAGCCACAATGATGGAAGACTGTCTATAATGAAGACCTGTTTTGTCAGTGAGCCACGATGACGGAAGACTGTCTATAATGAAGACCTGTTTTGTCAGTGAGCCACGATGACGGAAGACTGTCTATAATGAAGACCTGTTCTGTCAGTGAACCATGGCGATGGAAGACTGTTATTGTTACTTTAGTAAGAGAGCTACGTATGTTAAGAAAGTTGGAAAAGGCAACAGTGATAGTCATAGGTTCTTACTTTGCTATAGGTTGTGCAGTTTAATTATCATAACGTATGGGGGAACAAGAGGTCATACGGACATGTGATGCTGTCTCTGTGCTCCAGTCTTGTAAGATAAAGAAAAGTGAAGGTTAATTCCACTTTCTTAGTTTGCAGAAAAATCTTTGTTTCCTCTTACACTTCTGCATAGTGCTGTCCTTATTTACTCATGATGACTGTTCATTTCATGGGCCAGTCACACTGTTAGAAATACAGTATGATTTTATCTGGAGCCCAGTCTGTCTTTTCATAGTTTTAAACTTGCATCCTCTCATGTCTTCAGGATACAGCACAAATAAACCAGATCCTTTTTTCCTCAAGTACTCTTGTAAGCTTTGATAAGTTTGTTTCTCTTTTTTTCTATAGAAAAAGTGATATCATTAACCCATCATAACTTGGAGGAGGAGAACAGGTCTTTGATCGTCATAATTTAAAATAATCCTGTTGTTTATGTACAATTTCTGATTTTGTAAACTGATATAAATATGTAACAATTTTAAAGCTGTGGATTTTTAGTTTTTAATGTTTCTAAACATTTCCAGAAAATTATCTCCACATAACAGATTTTTGTGTATGTTTTTAAAATATCACGTGTGAATTTAACTTTAAATGTTTTTGATAATAAACAAGAAAATATGAAGCACCCAGTAAATAGATCTTATAGCTTTAATGGATTGTTTCTCATTAAAGTGTATACTTTTGTTCTGTACTCTACATTCGTTGCAAGAAGTTTGGTTGTCTCATTTAAACTGTAATATAAACAAATTCAAATTTGCATTGTAACCCTACTTAACAGTAAACATACAGGTTCAGTTGTAACGTATAACATCATAAACTTGTTTCTATTCAAATTGTAAGAATTGTCAAGTGTAGCTTAGAAGTCTAACAAAAGTTTAGAAACAGTTACCTAGTGGATTTTTAAAAGTTGTTACAGTTTTGGAAGTATATTAGAATATGTTAAAAGTTTAAAAAAAGAGTAACTCTTAGTTTTAAATATTTGTTGCTGACGAATTATAAATCTAATCTTTAATTGATTAGATTTTTTTTTATTGTTAGTGTCTGAAATTTGTAGTTTCCTTTAAATATTTTTGGGAATTAAATGATATATTATATATCAAAATTACAAATTCCACATAGAGGGCCTTCTAGTGTCTCAGTGGTAAATTGGGAGGCTTATAATGCTAAAACCAGGGTTAGATACTTGAGGTGGGCATAGCACAGGCAGCCCATTGTGTAACTTTATGTTTGACAGCAAATAATCCCACATCAAAGGGATTGATCTGGGATGAACTGCTTCATTTATGGTACTTCATAAAACCATTCCATTCCAGAACTTGTTAAAGAATAGGGCTTCCAAATCATAGTGAAACTGTGTTTTGAAATAATTGTATATTAGCGTTTGATTATATTATAAAAAAGAATCTATTGTACATATTTCTTTTGCCAATGAAATAAATACTTGTTTAAAAAATTTATTCTCCATGTTATTTTTCACTGATCGAACACCATTTAATAATTTCACAGTTTTATGAATAATGTGTAATTGAATTCTTTCTCACACATGAAATAAACTATTATTCTTTGGTTTTAGATGAAATGTTATTTAACACATTATGTAAATAAATTCTGGCACGGGTTAGATAAACTGCTGTCTTGATCACATTTCTAGATCTGTATCTATATTTTGCCATGACATACTTTATATAAAAAAAATTCGGTGCATAGAGGGGTTGGAGCTTTTTAGACTTCCACTTTATGCCAATTAAATTGTTAATTTTACGTTTGGTCATGGAGTTATTTCGTGGAATCTTGTCATATAAACACGTTAAACGTACATACGTATATCCACACTATAAAGATATGTATATAGGATTGTTTTTTGTTTTGTTTTTCTATTAGTTTCAACAATTTCTTAAACAAGGGTTATAAAGGTAGTTATTGACCAATAATTCAGTCTTCGTGATGGTTATAAGGACGATATCTTGAAGAAAATGATTTCTCATTAATTAAAAACTAATCTTACAGTGGTAAGTTCCGAGCCAGAGATGTCGGGCTTTATTGTCGATGAATGAAATTATATCGAAAACGTTTTTGATTTTTCTTTTGTGATTTTAATACTAAAAATAAGTGTTCAGTTTGTTTCAGTGAACGCTTCTGAAACGTGAAAAGTCTAATTAAAAAAACATTTTGGTATTGTAAGGTCGTTTTGTCTAGTATTAATGTCTTTCATACAACAATGTGTACTACAGAAACCAATGAGTTTTTGTGATTTTGTTTGAGGAGACATATTCCACATCATATGAATTTAACCTCGTTTTCAAAGATTTGGTTGATGGTTTTGGATATTTGTACCAAAATACACGAAGGCTAGTTGTTTAAAAATGTGATGAGAGGTAATACAGTTAGTCAATGTCGCCCATTGTAATCTCATTTATTATTCAAATCAAATATAATTTGGTCGTCACACTTATAATATACTCGCAGAGCGCGTTTTTGTGGTAAACGTAGACGAACTAGGATTCGCAAATCTAAATGTTAATCTGTTGGCTACACTCGGCGGATTTCGAAAGAAAACTTGTTTTAGTTTTCACTCACGTTTCATATAGTTATTTACATGTGTATTGGATTTTATAAAGCTAGTTTGTTTGTATTTACAGATCTGTTGATGCACAAATAAAGCAGATTAGATATTTATTAATCCTTTAATTCATTTCTAATGGAGCTTTCGTTTAAAAAAACAAAATCACAGTAGCGTAGACAAGTGCGCAGACTCGAGTCGTGTACTGGTATCACGTGACATGTGACGTTGATTCTGTGAAAAGACTAACATTCTATGTCTAGAAGCGATAAGAAAAGAGCGTATGTTGTTAATCCAGCTATACTTAATGTAATTTTGAACTACTCTTCAGAAGTTTTTATACTTACTGTAATTAAGAATTATGAAATATTCTTCAGGACTTGTATTTTTACTTCTATCTTGTGTTTTTGCAACACAAAAACTAGGTAAGTTGTTACTGTGCTTCGTTCGTCAATATCGGTGGTATTCCCGCCACCGTATTGTCTGTGGGAATCATCATCCCTGCTTGGTCATGACTTAGTCAGTTAGTGTTAACTTCGAATCACTAAATGGTTTGGTTTTTATATATGTCAAAAAACATCGTTAGATATAAAATATATAGTTGTAATATACAAAATATTGTACCTTTCTCTCTGTTTGGAAAATTAAGTTTATTCAGCAAATTTATTTATAGATTTTAGTTTCACCTCGCGCATTCCAACTTGCAAATTAAAGTGTTCGAATTCTCCCACAAAATACTAAAGTTAGTACTGTAAGTTTTAACTTTTAACAGGAACTGAGATAATTGTATGTTGATACATTTAAACTTTGAAACTTAAAAGTTATTATTTAGTTTGTAACTTCAAATATTAGATTCTAATTAAGTAGGGCCTTAAAAGTGATATTAATTCTATTATTTTATCCACAAAAACTAAATACATATTTACCACGTGTTGATGATTAAGTATTTATTTCAATATGTAATGTATTATTTTTAATTTTACCAAAAACGTTAGTGGTATAAATAGTTGCGGAGTCAAGAGTGTTCCGAGACAATGAAAATATTTCTAATTTTTAATGTAGTGAATCCATAACATTGTATACAATTATCTGGCTCAGTAGGACTTTTTCCATTTTTATTCGTATTGGGCCTACAACTTTCAAGCTGTTATATCGAAATCCACATACGTATTTAAAGCGCAGTATTTGTATTACACTTCGCATTTACTCATTTAGTGAAACAAAAATAGAACAGTTTCGTAAGTTATGCTTTTACTTGTTTAAGCCTGCGATAAATTTAGCGTGCTTAGATTTCACCGTAAAATAAAAATTTATTTGCGCTTTGGAGATGTACGAATTTAAGCGTGTTCAAACCAGCTGTTATCGTTTTTTCTCTTATGTAATGATATCCAATGCTTTCAGTTTCGTGTAACCGAATATTAACCGTGTACTTTAATATTAGTATTATTAACTTTTTTGCAAGTAAATGAATGTATCATATGCGATCCAGAATTTATCTATATAATTTCAAACCAGCTATATTGGTGCTCAATAAAGCGTTTTTGTTTACAGTAACTGTGAAGTTTTTTTTTTAAATGTGGTTTAAACAAAAATGAAACCTGTTAAAAGTAAGAGTGAAAAACATATCAACTAGAGTTAAAATGTTATACAATAACGTGGTAATTTTTGCTACTTTTTTAATTTTATTTTTTATAGTGACTGAGCTGAAATGTTATACAATAACGTGGTAATTTTTGCTACTTTTTTAATTTTATTTTTATAGTGACTGAGCTGAAAATTGCATGATTTGAATAACATTTGGCTATATCTTTTCTGTCGCCATATTTTATGACATTTCTAAAAACCTGGGCGACAAGTGATAATTTTTTTATATTTGGGTATAAAGTTTATTGACTTTATAATATGTATCTCGGGACGGTTGGTATGGGTATTAACACTCCTAAAATAAAGCAGAGAACAACGTTTCGATTTTCTTAGGTCATCTTCAAGTTAACTAAGACTATAATAATTCGTGTTTATTACTTTGATCCAAACTGACTTGAACACAAACTAATTTGTTAAAGAAGGTATGTTTGTATTAATGATCTTAAGAATGTGGGTGATGTGTATCATGTAACAGAAGAGGCTTAATGTTGTACACCTATGAACATAACAGAAGGGGCTTAGTGTTGTACACCTACAAACATAACGGAAGGTGGGTGCTGTGTTGGTGGTAGAAAAGTCTGAATTTAAAATCTTACGAAAATCACATGATGCATTCAGAACTCTAGTGAAATATTACAATCGATTAGTAAACCTTACAGGACAGGAAGAAGGTTTTTTCACTGCTTGACAGATCTAGGAGAGAAAAGGGGCATACCTTGAAGGGTAAGGAGACCTACTTCGTAGAATAGGGCAATAAACTTAGATGGGTAAAGAGACCTATTTAGTAGAATAAAACAGTAAACCTAGATGGGTATAAACCTGTCAGTAGAATAGAGCAATAAACTTAGATGGGTAAAGAGACCTATTTAGTAAAATAAAACCGTAAACCTAGATGGATATAAACCTGTCAGTAGAGTAGAGCAATAAACCAAGATGGGTCAGGAGACTATCAGAAACTTAGTAAAATCCTGCACAGTATGTTGTTAACCCTGTTATCTTGTAAGATTTTTTCCTGCCGATTTTGTTGTTCTCTAGAAGTCGTCCTGTTAAAGAACGCTTTAGTTTTAGTATCCAAGATTGTCGATAGATGTTTCTGTTGCCACCACTAGATCCTAGTTTGGACATGTACACAACTGTTATGCTCACAGCTCAATACTTCTCTTAAACCACATTGATACAGAATTATTTGAAGAAACCTCAAATAACCTTATCGTTTTTATACCGTTAGTTACAGTGAGGATTTTAAACTGTTTGTGAAAACACTCAACGTGAAAAGAAGTGAACATAATGTTAGGGCGAAATAGTTTATTTTCTATGTAAGATATACTGGTTACTTCAGTAGTCATTAGTTAATTAATTATATTATTGGTACTTTTGTTTAATTTTTAGCATGAATCAAGTTGTGTGGTCCTAGAACCACAGAGTTTAGAAAAAAAATCAGTTTAAGATCGTGGCTTCATCATCAATTGTAGAGTTAAATTAAACAGGGTTCCCTTGTAAGAATATTCTCATTGTCCTGCACCTTCTGATTTTCTTGGTAGATTCTTAGCATCCAAGTTATGATTAACGTTCTTGCCGTAGTCTGGGCTGAAAGTGTATCTTTCCGCTCTTTCAACTGGGTCAATTCAAGCGTGTCTTCGTACCAAGACACAGGAATGCTGGTAATAAGTGTGTTGGTCATCTTGTGATAGGAAGTTTCAAACATTTATTTAATGTGTGATTTCTTATAGTACCCATTACTTTAATAACTTCTGACGGTTGTTACATCTGCACCAATAGTCTGGAATGGAAGACTTGACATTTGGTATGGTTGTTTACATCTGTAGTCTGGACTTTGTACGAAAGAAACAAAGTCAGAACATTTCCCTTATTGCAGAAGCATTTTGACGGTTGTTTTTTAAAATAGATAGTAATTCGTATGTATTACTTATGATTCGACAAACTTCTTGTCGCGCGAGGTTCTCGGTTATTCCTATCGAATTGGCGCTGTCGTCAGACCCTCAAAAATATACATCTTTCTCTCGATCAACTTTTCCGATAGTATTTGTATTTCTCAGTATGCATGAATAAACATGGGTGAAAATATTTAATGAGATTGGGTAAAGTGTTGGTTACCTATTGTGTTCGTATACTGGTATACGTAAGATGGTATACTGGGACCTCAAAGAAGGAGATACGAAATTGATGAAGTGGACTTGACCTAATTGAGTTTGTTGTTTTACACCAAAACCATGGTCACATTCCTTGGATCCGACTGTTTTCGAAGTGGGCCTACTGCAAGTGTTTGGTTAGGATGAACCTTAAAAATCTGCACCTTGACGAGATGAAGGTGTTACTGAGGGGCAACTGTTATATATATATATTTCTGTTGAAATATAATTTTTTTGTTAACTGTGCTTCTAATGAGATTTTGTCGAGTTCAGCAGAAAGTACAGTTCATTTTTGTTTTTTCATTAATGTCGTCTCTGGCGTCTAGTTTCCCGAATGTCTTGTTAAGTTAAACACAGCGCTTCAGTGGTGATTTGTTGAACTATTTATTCCTTCGGAAGGTACAAACATGATGTTAAGTTCCATTAAATAGAACTCGTGTTTCGCCAAACGTGAGATCGAATTTGTTTATACCATTTTCTAACTTGTTTTGCTAACCTGTAGAAAACTTAATTTGAGCGTCTTTAATTTGTTGTTGGAGACCATAACAGGATACAGAACGTTTTTGATATGCTGTGTTGTATAGACTATAATACAAGAAATAATGTCTTTAATGTACTGTATAGAGACTAACACAATAAACAAGGTTTTTGATAAGCTCTATAGAGATTATAACACTAAACAGAACATCTTCAATGAACTGTGTTGTATAGAGCCTTTAACACGAAACAGAACGTCATTAATGTACTGTGTTACATAGATACTGTAACATGTCATAGTTTCTGTGTTGTATAGAGACTATAACAAAAACTGAACACTTCAGGCAACATCCAACACACGTTGTGTCTAACTCAATTTTGTTCAAGTAAAACATCTTAGAACGAAATATAGCCAGTAGCATAATATTAGGAAAAAAGTGGGTGGGAAACAGTTTCTCATAACTCAGTAGGTGGCTTCCCTTTCAAATGTGGGTGAATCTGTGACAGGAAGGGGCGGGACTTGAAACAAATTACCTGATTAGATATTTATGTTAGTCAAATCACTACCGCTAGATGGCCAATAATGGCTCACTTAAATCACCAACAGCATGTTCCAGCTGGCAGGTCAAACCACAAGGTTTGTGTTTTAATTATCGTTGGTGCTGTACGAAATCGGGTAGAGTCTGTCTATCCGAACATCGTACTGTCCATGTAAAGATACTTTCCTTATGGGTTGACTAAATTAAAAGTAACACTGAACACCATGATAACTTTAATATTGGGTTAAATATTATCCAAATATTTTTAACAAATATGTAACTTCTTTCTCTTTTGAACACTTTTATGCATTCAAGCTGATGTGTCGAGACTAAGAGAGACTAGCTCACATCAACACGTGTAACATGATGTTCATCCTGTTACAATACAGTCGAGACTAAGAGAGACTAGCTCACATCAACACGTGTAACATGATGTTCAGCCTGTTACAATGCAGTCGAGACTAAGAAAGACTAGCTCACATCAACACGTGTAACATGATGTTCATCCTGTTACAATACAGTCGAGACTAAGAGAGACTAGCTCACATCAACACGTGTAACATGATGCTCATCCTGTTACAATACAGTCCAGAGTAAGAGAGACTAGCTCACATCAACACGTGTAACATGATGTTCATCCTGTTATAATACAGTCCAGAGTAAGAGAGACTAGCTCACATCAACACGTGTAACATGATGAACATCATGTTACAATACAGTTGAGACTAAGAGAGACTAGCTCGCATCAACACGTGTAACATGATGTTCATCCTGTTACAATACAGTCGAGACTAAGAGAGACTAGCTCACATCAACACGTGTAACATGATGTTCAGCCTGTTACAATGCAGTCGAGACTAAGAGAGACTAGCTCACATCAACACGTGTAACATGATGTTCATCCTGTTACAATACAGTCGAGACTAAGAGAGACTAGCTCACATCAACACGTGTAACATGATGTTCAGCCTGTTACAATGCAGTCGAGACTAAGAGAGACTAGCTCACATCAACACGTGTAACATGATGTTCATCCTGTTACAATGCAGTCGAGACTAAGAGAGACTAGCTCACATCAACACGTGTAACATGATGTTCATCCTGTTACAATACAGTCCAGACTAAGAGAGACTAGCTAACATCAACACGTGTAACATGATGTTCAGCCTGTTACAATACAGTCGAGACTAAGAGAGATTAGCTAACATCAACACGTGTAACATGATGTTCAGCCTGCTACAATACAGTCCAGAGTAAGAGAGACTAGCTAACATCAACACGTGTAACATGATGCTCATCCTGTTACAATACAGTCGAAATTAAGAGAGACTAGCTCACATCAACATGTAGTACAACATGGTGTTCAATCAGTTATAATCTGGAATAAACACGTGTGGTACAACGACTCGTTGTAATAAAAATAGCACGACAAGTGTTTTAGAATGTTCGAGACAGAACTTAACTCCGTCGCACCAAACATGTTCGCACTTTCAGCCATGGGGGCGTTATAAAGTTACAGTCAATCCCACTATTCGTTGGTAAAAGTGTAGCCCAAGAGTGGTGGTCGGTGGTGATGACTAGCTGCCTTCCCTCTAGTCTTACACTGCTAAATTAGGGACGGCTAGCGCAGATAACTCTTGTGGAACTTTGCGCGAAATTAAAAAACAAACAAACGAGACAGAACCTGCTGGTTTCAGAAAAGTAAATATTACGATGTGTAAGTGTGGTGCCGAAATCAATTAGAATTAGCCAATAAGAAGGTATAGGAAGTGGTTACGTATTTCTTGGAAGACAGCGCGAAAGAACTGATCGACTTGCTTGTTATTTTGTAACCTTAAAATGTCGGTGTTTTTTATTGAACCGGCTCTTCTTTGTGTAAATTTTTTTGTATTTTTTAACACAAACAGGAAACTATGGTTTCAGTGTTATGTGTGTTTACATTAACACAGCTCGTTTCTTATTCCCTAGAGTCGTGGTCTTTATGTACTTTGTTGAAAATAATCAGCTTATGGTAACCTAGTACAACTTATAAAATTATAAGAAAAAACTGTATACTGTAGGTAGAACAAAACTACACTAAGTAATGTAAACCACATTACAGGTTTTTTCTTAGTAACACCCCAATTGTTTGATTTTTACATTAAAACTACATTAAGTAATATAAACCATATTACAGGTTCTTTGTTGGTAGTACCCTAATTGTTCCCCTCGGTGTGGATTCTTGTACGTGGTCAAGGGACCCCGGGGAAGGTTCTGTTCTTTCAGTTAACATCCTCTGAAATCTAAACATCCACCCACTTGTTTGCCGCTTGTGGCAACCCGTGAAGGGGAGAAGAAGATCCTGGCGGTTGACGAGTCCGATCCTAACACACCATTTTGGCCTTTAATTCCTGTAGACGTGCGGCCTTGGAGTGGCCCACTTGGGTCAATCGGCTGGTCCATTCAGGCTAGGATCAACCAAGTACCAGTGTTGGATGTTCTCAGCAGATGTTGTGGATATTTTATCTGATAATGGTGTTTGGGTATAGTGCTCACGAAACCCTGGCGTTGCTGCAGTGTTCTGGTTAGACATTGTAGTGTCCCCTCGTAGTGCTCCATGGTGGGCGGGGTCAGTGGGCACCGAAATTTCCCTTTCTTTATTATGTATGCTCCAATTAAAAATCTTAATAAAATAGTGAAAAATAGTCTATTGGTAAACGACCACGTCTTGAAGATTTTGAGCACCAATCCTCACGTGACATCTGGACCACCTGTTGTACCTCGTATCCTTATTGCATTCACTTTTAGACAAACTTTTAGAGCAAATGTTTCCCTTTTCCATTCAGAAGGGGCTAGAGGGACTTGCTGGCTCTGCAAAGTCAGTAAAGAAGCTTCGATCCGGTGACATGTTGGTGGAAACATCCACATCTCAACACAGTTAACTCCTCTTGCATTCATAGGCAATTGGTGATATACCTATTGAGATTACACCTCATGCTACTTTGAATTCATCACGAGGAGTTATTGTTGAGAGGAATTTGAATAACATTCCAGAGTCGGAGATTCTCGCTGGTTTTTCCACCCAAGGAGTTTCTGCAGTGAGGCGTATCTCCACTCGCAAAGATGGAATTATGGTGCCGACCAATGTTTTCATTATCACATTTACGTCACCACGTCCGCCTGCTAACATCAAGGCAGGTTATCTCAATTGCAGAGTACAGTCATACATTCCAAACCCTCTTCGATGTTTCCAGTGTCAAAGGTTCAGTCACTCAAAGACGTCATGTTGTGGTTCCTTGACGTGTGCTCGTTGCAGTGGCAAGGACCATGATGCCTACGAGTGTGAAACAGACCCTCATTACATCAATTACAATGGTTCTCACCCATCCTACTTTCGCTCTTGCCCTAAATGGTTGGAAGAAAATGAGGTGCAGCATTTGAAAATGATTCATAACATTATCTATCCTGAGGCTCGAAAATTGCTGTCCACCACCTAATCTCGGACATATGCTGCTGCACTTTGTTCCATAACTACTGTGGAAGTGCAGACAGATCTCTCTGTGCCTACAAAAGAATCGTTCTCCAAGCAAATGAAAAGTCTTTTGACCTCTATGGTTAAAAAAGTTGATGAATCAACTTCAACACCTATCTCTGTCCCTTATATACCTTCCACCAAACCTCAAGATCCACAACTTTTGGTTCCAGATACAGGCAATTCCTGGGATCCATCTTCTTCTCTCACCCCAAAATGCAAAACAATCATTCTTTCACATCCTCAGTCACTGGAATCCCCTTCCAACAGCAAAGACCTGTCCAATCGACCCAGGGCAGGATCCATGGAGGTTGATAGACCTCCCTTGAATAAGGACAGTAAGGAAAAAACGTGGTCGAAAACAGAAGAATTATCCAGCCAATTCGCCTGCACGTCATTAAAAATGGCCACCTTGATACAATGGAACTGCCGAGGTTTACGTTCTAATCTGGATGACATCAAAATTGATTGCTTCCTACCATCCTGTATGTCTTTCCTTACAGGAAACATTTCTGAAACCTGCCAATACAGTCAACTTTCGGCGGTTTTCTTTGTACTGAAATGACAGACTGTGTGATGGATGAGTGCATGGAGGGGTGGCACTGTTGGTTGATCAGCATGTGCCCACCTTGTCTTTGTCACTCAACACACCCTTGGTGGCCGTAGCCATCCGTGTTTCCTTGGGTCATACCATCATTGTTTATTCTCTCTACCTGTCCTCTGGAGAGACATATAGGATCAGTCAGACCTTGATGCTCTCATTGAACAATTGCCTTTTTAATCCTGGGGGACTAATAGATATCAACTCTCTGGGGAAGTGCTGATATCGATAGGAAGAGTCACTCTGTAGAGCGTATGCTCTCTGATCACAACCTTTCTCTTTCAGTAATTGTTCTTCTACCTATTTCCATGCACCTAGTCAGTTCTTTACAGCTACTGATCTATCAATTTGCTCCCCTTCATTATTCTCCCATTTTTCATGGAGGGTTCACAATAATCCATGAGACAGTGATCATTTTTCTATAATCTTGAGAGAGACTGGCCGTGGTTCAATGCCACTCGACCCACGTGACCCTGTGGAAGCTGGATAAAACAAACGCAACACCAATATAATGTATAAAATACAATGCAAAAACTGCCACACGTTCTATATTGGAGAAAAATGGAAGCTAGATTCAATTAAGCACAAAGCTACATAGTGAGCTATCTGTGCTCTGCCTACCATGGGTATCGAAACCCGATCTTTAGCAATGAGAGTCCGCGGGCATACAGTCGTGCCGGGGGTGGGGGGGGGTTAAAAGGTAAAACACAATGAGATAATTTTGTTTTGGTACGGTTTGTTAAACTGTAACGAATATCGAGGGGTTGCTTTTGAACGGTTTATTGAATTAACACCAGGCGGACGTTAGGCACGAAAAATGTGAAATATTAATATTGATTGAAAGTATATGGCCGTGTACAAAACTGTAACGATTCGTGCCCTCTTTGTTAGTCAAGTACAGAATATTATATAGTTTGCTTTTGAATTTCACACGAAGCAACACAAGGACTCTGCACTAGCCGCCACTAACTTAACAGTAAGACTAGAGGAAAGGCAGCTAGTCATCACCACCCACCGTCAACTCTTGGGCTACTCTTTTACAAATGAATATTGGATTGATCATACATTATAACATCCCTACGGGGATTCATACCCGCGATCCTTAGTCGAGTACCCTAACCATCTGGCCATGTAGGTCCAATCTTATACAATCAGATGGTTGTTCCAGATTTCGATTGAAAGTTTCTCATCGCTTAATATAAAGCCTGTATATTTATAACGCTAAAAACCGGGTTTTAATAATCGCGGTGGGTAGAACAGAGACAGCTTCAATTGTAGCTCTGTTTGTGCTTAAGAAATGAACAAAAAATTATGACAGTTATTAAAACAAGCTAAGTAGTTTTAAGACCGATAGAGGGCACAAAGGTAAAGTGGATTACAGGGACTGGTGAATTTTTGACGTTTTTGTCATAAAGTGTTATAACTTGAGACTTTATCTTTTGTGCCACCGATCTTATCTACATGGGCATCACAGCAGGAAGAAAACATTAATATAAATACAGTTGTTTATTTTTAACTCTATTTACTCTAGAATTTAGTTCATATACGTCAATATTTCACCGGCAACACCAGGACTAATTTAATTTTTCATCCTACTTTTAGCTGTTCTCCCATTAGTTGCCAGAATTTATGGGCAACTTCCATAACTTTAAACAAATAAAACAAATATAGTTTTAATAGAAATGGTCTTGTTTACTGGATCTCGAAGTTGAAGTAACGCCATTCAACCATCCCATCCCTAATACCAATATATTTTTTATAACACAACCAGACTTAAATTTAGGTCACGAGCCAAGCACCTATACATAATGATATCAGTCTTAAATATCACCACAGCGTTTACTACTGTATGTTTAGCATCGATTTACGGTTTTCTAAAATGCGTATTTTATTTTCGCATTAAACCAAATACGTTTTGGAGTTACGTCATGTTAACAGTTGTTTTTGTGGCTGTATTATTATTTTCAATTAATTAAATCACATGTTCGTGTTTTTCTTCATTAATTCTAATGAGGTTAGCATTGAAATAGCACCAGTCCTCTCTTTAATTGACGACAAATATTAACCTCATTCCCTACTCTCCGTAAGTGTTTGGTTAAAAGAGATTCGGGCAGTTTCAAGCAGTCACCTGGTCACCGTTGTTTAAAACCACAATTCCACTATCTTAGCCTCATCTGAACATAGTAAAACACTATGGTTTCCGTTACCCGGATGTTACTGCTAACAGTGCCGGTCTAAGGGGTAACCGACCTAGACAACCACCTAGAACGACATATGGCGAGTGGGGTGGCAGGTGAGGAGTGGGGAGAATGACCCATTCTGTGAATTCAGGCATAACCTACGAATTGACAAAGAACCGACACTTCTTTGACAGAAAATAAAACTATTGAAAACGTAGATACTTTAACCACTTATTAAATACTGAATACATTTTAAACTGATGAAATGGGGGTAATTAAAATATATTGTCAAGAAGAATAGGCAAAAAAGTAAAAGGTGTTTGGGGAAGGACGTAATTTAAATGTTTGCCCAAAGATGAATGTTTACATAACTTTCATGCCCTGTATTCAGTTATATCCAGTTAATGATTAATTAGACTTGTATCTTGACAGAATATTATTGATCATGGTAATACACAACCCATTTTATATTTATATTTCACTTTTAAGAAAATTTGCTATCTTACCACCAGATGGAGCAAACCTTCTGACATGTGCTGGCAGAGTGGATATATGAAATGGTTAGAATGTAAAATGCTTTGATCTGTTGTGCTTTTGAGGTTGTAATATTATAATTGTTACCACCAGAAAAAAAAAGTTACAAAGTACAATAAATTTCCGTGTAAATCATGTACTTCATGACCAGTGATGTTATGTGAAGTGTTAACATTGGGTTCACATCCTATGTTATGTATATATGATGGCTTTCTACAATCTTGTTTGAGCTTCAAAGCTGGCCAATATTTGATATTTTACTCACTAAGAGAACAGTTAGACAGTCAGTGCAAACTGTCAGTAATTAATTAGCTTAGTATCTTTAGTAGAATATGGAACTGATCCAAAAACCAATGGTACATGTGAATATGAGATACTGGTAATTTTGGTTTACTAATATAATCAGTTTGACTAATGACTAGACTATGAGTAAAATTGGTTTGTGTGTATTTCATTGTACAGATTAAACTAGTGAAAGTTTACAATGTAATTAGTTACTTTGTTCACTTAACTAGTAAATTCTTTTACCCCTCTTTGTGGTTAAGCACAAAGCTACACAAAAAAATATCAGTGTTTTGCCCACCACAGGTATTGAAACCTGGTTTATAGCAGTATAAATCTGCAGACATGCCATTGTGCCACTTGGGGGCCCTAATCCTGTAGCCACTGTCTACTAGACAGCTAGTTAACTAACTTTGTCTGTTGATATTAGTAAAATGACTGTTTTAAGAACCACTAAGCTATTGGGTAGCCCTACACCTGTAGTCACTATCTACTAGACAGCTAGTTAACTAATTTATCCTGTCCAAATTAATAAAATGGTTATTTTAAGAAGAAGGAACTACTAGACACAGTTCAATACCTAAACCTGGTTGTTGAGTCTGGTTAACTTCTGACTGGATGTGATGCTAACCTCTGAAATTAGCAGTTCATCAAAAAAGTGCATGTCAACACATCTTGCACATCAAGTTAATGACTGGGATCAACATGTAGAAAGGCAAGAACTAACATAGAAGTGAAGACTTTGAAAACCAAATCACCACTTGGGATCTGAGACAGCTGTTAATATACTACAGCTTTCAAACTTTTAAGGAATGATAGAAAACATTGTCACAAAAGAAAATTTAAATTCAAGACCACAGCTTTCCAAAGTTTCTAAATTCTTTTGTTCATCCTTCAGTTGCCTCATTCTAAAATTGTATTGAAACATTTTAAATTCAACCTGTGCTGGAACCCTTTTATATATATATATATATATATACTTTGTAGATTTAGTGTTTACATTTCATAAAATGTATCAGAAGACTAAGAGTTAAAGTAAAGAGGCATGTGAAAGCTATTAATTTGTATAGTGAGTAATAAGTTTCTTGTGGTCATATATGTGTGTGTGTATCTCAAAATACCAAATCTTCATTTATAGCACTCTCAACACTTCATATTATCTGTTAAATTTATCTATTCTTGATTGTCTTTAGAACCATATACAAAGGTGAGGAACTTGCCCAATATTTGGAGTAAGAAGGGTTAAAGGTGTATCAAAGCTGCCATTCTATTAATGGATCCCTTTCCCTCTTACACTAGTACAAATGTGCATCTATTTACAGACACAATTTTCTTGTTTACGGTAATTCCCATAGCACTTCCATTATTCTTCTTCAAAACAGAATAGTTTTTATGACCTTTCCTTGAGGAATGGGGATGAAAAAATAAGTGTAATGCAGCCCTTAGTATCTGAAATATAAAAGTTAAGAAATGTACAGTTTAACATTAAAACCTTGGCAACCTAGATTATATAATCACTGTTGAAAAATGCACTTGCATGGTGTCCTTCGAGATGTAAGATTCTGTTCACTATTGGGATTCTGAACCTAACAAATACTGTACTTCAAATAAGAGATTTTTTTATTGCATTGATCAATAATGGTTATACAAGGAATGTGGAACAGTTGACTCTGAGTGGCTGATAACACCATACAGCACTCTGCTAAACCTTTTTTTCATGAGATTGACTGAATGGAATAGCCTGTTTGCTGTCTTGAAGTTCAGTGGAGCATAATATTGGAATATACATCACATTCTGTCAAATGATTAGTTGTTAAAGATGTCCTAGAAACAGCACTTTCCATTAAATAGTCCAGATGTTGAAGATGTCCTGGAAACAGCTCTTTCTTTATAGGAATTTTTGAGAATTTATCAACACTCTGAAGTAGTTAACCATGCAACACTGGTGCCAGTCTGCACTTGCTGGTCATAATGATTGACATTCACACTGTTGTGAACTGTAAGATGTAAACTGGCCTGTACCATATGCATATCTATCCTAGGCTGAACAATCTATATCTAACATTTCATATCATGTAGTGAATCTCTTTAGGTGCTTGTTTTGGGTAAACATCAACTAAGAAAATGATTGGCAATTCTTTAATGAAACATAGTTTCAAATTGTCACCCCTAAAATACTATAAAACAACAAGTGCTCTGTAATTATTTTGTGCAATGCAGATGTATCATAACTTGTATTCAAAAGTATCTCCAGACTGTTTCTGCATATTCTTTTATGTATCAGGTCATCCCTTAAGTAATGTCTGATTTTAGATTCAGAAAAATAGAAAGGATTTAAAATGCTTTTAATGTTATTTAATCAATAATGTATATTCCATTATTATTAATTACTTCCTGCCAATGATTCACAAGCTTCTGTATGCCACTTCTATAAATTCTGGGGGTTTGGAGGAAAAGAATGTAGAAAGGGTAGTTTTAACATCTCCATGTGTTCCAAGCTCTTTTCCATCAAGATAGTTCTGCAAACTTCTGAATAGATGATAATCGGAAGGGGCAAGGTCTGGAGAATAAGGAGGATGTGGAAGTTTTTCCGTCTAGCTTTTCTGTCTTTGCAGATGTAATCATTGTTGTATAGGGCCATGCATTATTCTGGTGTAGCACAATATCTTTATGATTGATCAGAGTAGGCCTCTTTTCTTTCAATAGTGCAATATTCAAAACTAACTGTTGACAGTAGAAGTCTGATGTAATCGTTACATTGAGTGGCAGCAACTCAAGATGGATCACATCAACAATATCCCACCAAATGCTTAACAAGACTTTCCTAGGGTGGAGGTCCATTTTGGGCTGTGCTTTAGCCAGCTTACCTGCACTGAGCCATTGTCTGCAGAGCTTAACATTTTTATAAAATATCCATTTTTCATCTCCATTCACTAATCTGTCCAAAAAAAGGTGAGTTACATTCAAGAGAGTGCAGAGAAGTGCAAATGTCCAATCTTGCTGTGAAGATGTCTTCTGTCAAATCATGGTGGAACCATTTTCTGAGTTTTGACACCTTTCCAAGCTGTTGCAGATGAAGGTAACTGTTGAATATATTGAATTAAGCTTCTGTGCTCATTCTTCAACTGTTACTGCACAATCTCCATCAAGTGCAGCCAGCAGCAAGTCATTATTAAACTCAGTAGGACAACCTGAATGAGGTGCATCACTTAAGGTGTAGTTACCTAATCTGAACTACTGAAACTACCTTCAAAATTTTCTTTCATTGAGAGACTCTGCACCATATACACCTTGAATGTTTAGTGTAGTTTCTGCTGCACTATTGCTTTTTTTAAGCTCATAAATCATTGTATGTCTAATGTGCTCTTCAGACATATCCATATTCATAAGGGTTTATTTGATTAATGATCTGAAAAAGTGGAGTTGTGTTAGTTTCTTTTATTTGACTGTATATGTTTATGCACAACCTCCAACATATTTTAGTCATTAAATCCTCTTACAAAGACAGAAATGGTGATGCACTTTATTAAATTTTTGGCCATGCCTTATGGGATGAACTAATATATTTGTAAGAGGAATTACCAGTATTTTCTGAGAAATCATACCCTTAATTTGTAGTCATATGCCTTTCTTATGCTTTGATTTTGTTGCAACTGAAATGTGGTTACAGAAGTTTACAAAGGTAACTGTAAAATACTTGAGGCACATGAAAAAAGGAGGATGCTGTTAAATGATCTGCAGTATTGGAAATCTCATGTTGGTTTATGTGCTGTTATTTTTCAACCTTGGGCTTTCAGATTTTCTATAAACATAGGCATTTCAGATTTTATGTTGAACTACTTAGGTACAAAATATATAGGCAGAAGAAATTATTCCTGTTCATGTGTGTTTAAAATTATAAGTTTTAAATAAATAAAATACATAATATATTCCACAATAAACAGTTCCATGTATATTGTCTTAAAATTATAATATATATTTGGACTTATCTAATGGTTATAGTGATTGCCTATAAACTACATACAAAACAGAAAAGTGTCAGATGGAAACCAGGGTTTAATTAATTTTCATTGCTTTTCTTTTTTCAGTGCAAAGTTATATAATGTTCTCTGTGGAAAATCAAACCCTGGGTTTTAGTTTTGTAAGTCAGTAAACTTCCCACTAGAGGAGAGGTTTTACCACTTTAGAAAATCCTGTTATAGACAATAAAAGTACAACCTCCAAGTTATAATGTGTAATTGCTGAGGCTAACAGTTTCTAGAAGCAACTCTATAAGCTTTAAATTCACTGGCTTGTTTAATAATATTCGTTACTGTATATTGTATTATGTTTTGCCTTTTAAGCTGCGACTTTGTTTAAAGAACTGACCAAAATATTTTGATGAAGACACTTATTTTATGTGCAAAATACATAGGAAATTAAGTGGTGAGTAGTATGATTGTTTTATGGTATATTTGTTTACATTATTTTGGGTATTTCACATTCTTTTAATGCTCCTGTAACCAACAAAGACTCGTGTAACTTGCTGCCAAAATAGTTTAGAATGTCTTCAAAAAAGTTGAAATCCCTTTAGTAGTTCAAGGGTTAATTTATCAGGTAGTTTTAGGGGATTCAGGACAATGTCTCACTTTCATGATTACTGACTCTTGCTTTAAAACCAATTAACTTTTGATGTTACATTTCTATTCATAAATACAAATTTTTGCAAACATTTGTCATTACTTTGATGAGCCATAAGATGCATACTTTGTGATAAACTATAAGACTTGAATGTGGCAATCAAATGAAGTCAATCACCAAAATTTCTCTAATTTTTATAAATATTGACGAAGTTTTTTGAATAATATTTCAACTGTGAGTAACTGCTCTAAGTTTTCTTTACATTAATTTAATCATCATGGTTTTGTGCTTTTTTACATGTAGGTTTTGTGCTTTCCAATTATTTTTTGAAAATATTTAATCTCTTATATTCAACTGAAAAATGTGTTTGAAAATTGTTTTATTGAAATAGAACCATTTTTTATAATCAGACCTCAATTTTATGCAACAAAGTGTAATTTGTCATCTTAAAAACATATGAGCTATAATTACCAAATTACCTACCTAATTAGATTCTCACTTGGAAATAAACACTTCTTTGAAGTAATTTCCCAAACATAACTTAGTTCTTATTTTGAAACAAACAAACAAACAATCTTTCAAGATGTCTTTAAATAATGAATAAAAGAAAGTAGGCTATATAAAAAATATTTGGATGAGTCATTGTCCATATCCCAGTTTTAAAGTTAACAACCTGTTAATGTTTAGGTTTGATTACAAAAATCTAATTAATGTGTAGTATTGGGAAAAATTAGATTGAAATCTAAAACATATCACATTGTATAAAAATGACTTTATTTTAATTGTGTAATGCTTTCACTGCCACACTTATAGAAATAACTGTAGGGTTTATTTTATAAACAATAAATGACAAAAATACATGTGTAATATTTGATTATTTATCTGAAGCTTAAAACAGGTCAATTTGAAATGAATATCCGTTTTTTCACAGTGATACAAAATTTCAAAATTGCATCTGGTTTATATCGCACTTTTCAAGGTTAATGTTTATACAGTGTGTCCCAGATAATGTGCCCATTGCAGTGTTGTAGATTAGAGGTATATACATAACTACCACAGTGCTCGAGAGGAGGTTTGTTTATTGCAAAGTTATAGGTTAAAGGAAGGCAGCAAGCTAGTTAACACCACCACCTGCCTGCTTATAGAGTTCTTTAATGAAATAGTAGGATTTGACCATCACTCTTATAATGCACCCATGTCCCCAGGGTGCATACTGTGATTGTGTGTGTATAATGGTAATGGAGCACAAACCATAATAAACTCTGAGCTAAGCTCAACCTTCTAGAGGACTCATGGTAGTGAAAGAGTCGATGGATAAAAAGTATTGTCTAAAGAAGTTGCGTTAATAATAGCCATCTTGTTTAGCTATTTATGCATATAATGAACTACACTGGTTCACCCTTTAAATTAGAGTTATCAGTAGAACTCTGAGATGATGAAAGAAATTGAGGTTGATAAAAACTTAGTAAATTTATAAAAAATGTAGACTTTTGATAGATAACCCAGTGTCTACCAGCCCTCAGACTACCAGGTCAGGACTGGTTAGATATGTGGAAGGTGTAATGAACGTTATCAAAGTTCGCAGAGACGCACACTGTAGGAATGATGTTTGTGCACGTGACATACATCTAAGCCAATGAAATGATACTACGTTTTTTTTTTTTTTTTTTGCAGTGAAACGTTTCAAACATCTGAAAAACAAGATTAGCGGTTTCGTCTTTATACCTATAATAACATACATTCACTGTAGCCTTGTTCCCAGTCTTCTTTCGTAGATTAAAGAAAACGTAAAATACATTATTGGTTCTTTAAAACCTTCAGCAAAGTAGTGAGATAGACTTACAAGTGTTCTGTTGGTAGTGATAAATTTGTAAACGTTCAGCCAACAATGATAAATAGACTAGGTAACATTGGATAAGTTATTAGTCGACTTACGAGCATTCCGTCAGCAATGATAAGTTAGATTGTAAATACTTGATCAACTAATAAATGGGTTTAGATGCGTTCAGTCACAAATACATAAAGTATGGAACGTTCAGTAAATAATGGTAGAGACGTGTTTAAACAGAATGAAAACCATAATAATGTTTAAACAGCCGAAGTGTAATGATTTGTAGGCATGGATGGCACCTAAATTTAACCCCTTTTGGAATAGCTACATTACAGGTAGCTCTGACTTAAAATTATCTTATTCCACGATTAGGAAAGGGGAGGTCACTCCACGATTAGCCACCAGTCGCGCATGGGAGGTAAAGTTATATACCCTAAAGTATACTTCCATTTTGCACGTTATTTTTAATAGGTGAATGTGTAATAGTATCTATATTTAAATCAAATAAGGTTATGGCAATGTTATAAACTTTGTGTTTTCGTTGGGTTTTTTCTTAGGCTAAACACAAGAAAAATGCGCTGTATTAAAAATGCATTACATTTCTGTTCGCATGTTCGCGAAATTATGCTGGGTGTGATTAACGTTCTGTGTTTTACGAGAATGGTTTGGCCCTGTAATAGAGCTGGTGGATTTACATCCGTGCGATACTACAAAATGTACCCTGTATTTTAAACTATGAACGTTATAAGAGTAACAGTTGATCCATTGTCATGGATGGTAGGGTGTCGACAAGCTGTTTTCTTCCTGGTTAGTTGTTCAAAATTAGAGACGGTGACAGATATCCTTACTAGTTTTTCCAGAGTTATAAAATACAGTATCGACGTTTTGGCGTGGATGCCCTATATTTTCTAAGCAAATGCCCACGAGATTCGAATTATGATTCAAATTGCGGTTGTGTGTTTTGTTATGGACGAATACTTTAAATTTGTTTTGGTTTAAATAAAGCTTTAGTGCAAAAAAAAAAAAAAAGACCATTTTTAAATATTGGGCTAACGTTGAACCAACTGGTCCGTGGGCTGTTTTAAAATGCATGTTGAGTTAACGTTGAACCAACTGGTCCGTGGGCTGTTTCAAAATGCATATTGAGTTAACGTTGAACCAACTGGTTCGTGGGCTGTTTCAAAATGTATACCGAGTTAACGTTGAACCAACTGGTCCGTGGGCTGTTTCAAAATGCCAAAAGTAGAACTGTTCTTCCCGTTGATTCTGATATTTGTTTTTTGTGTCGGCGAGCGAAAGCTGATGACGTAGTACAGGTAGATGGTCTGTGGTTGTAGAACTTTGAGAACTACTGGATCATCTCAAAGGAGAATCAAACAGCCAGTAGCGCCCTCTGTCCAAGCATCAAGATTGATATTTACTATTATAACTCTCCAACAGCTCAAAATGCATAACATATTCAATGGTATATTATGATTTAACCTTAGACCTTCGACACGCAGCCCGACATGGTATTCCTTTACAGAAATATAATAAGGTAGTAGTAATTGATTTCAAGCTAACCAACATAGTAATTACAACAGCAAATCCCAACGCTGCTAATTTACAGAGAAAACAACCAGGTGTCGAATATATTTATTATCTGCAGTGTACTAGGCCATATTTCAGTTGTTTGATGGGATGTATGAATCCGTTAATTACGGATACGAACCTTTCGTTCTCAGATTTCATCAGTGGCTACAGCAATTCCACGTGTACCCGAAACTTAACCCATGTTGAAACGGGTAATTTAGCTGGAAATTAGATCATACAGATATGAACACACTAAGCATTTCTTCAAATTGATTTGAAATTACGACACCGCTTACTGGTCGAAGTTTATCTCTCTTAAATCGCAAACTTTGTATATAAATTTGTTATTTCACTTTATATCCTGGTAACTTTCTTTTTTTCCAGCACAGTTCGTTCGCCATTCGCTGATTTTAACATTTCAACCAAGTGTATTTTACCATTTGTTTGTTTCTCATGACTTATTTTATCTTTCCTCGTCCCCCGATAAGTCTCTGGATCTGCAACGTTAAACATCAGGGTTTCGATTCCCATTGATGTACACAGCATATAGCCCTGTGTGGCTTTGCTATAAAAAATATATATTATTTCTGTCTGTGTCTATTTACTTAGTGTTTCCATGTTCCTGTGCTCTTGTGTCTCTGTATTTTCTGTTTTAAATGGTTATGTCTTTATGCTCTATTTTAATTAATTATGTCTCTATGCTCTGTTTTACTTGGTTGTTATATCTCTATGCTCTGTTTTAGTTGGTTATGTCTATGCTCTGTTTTAATTAATTATGTCTCTATGCTCTGTTTTACTTGGTTGTTATATCTCTATGCTCTGTTTTAGTTGGTTATGTCTATGCTCTATTTAAGTTGGTTGTTATGTCTTTAACTCTGGTTTAGTTGGTTATGTCTGTATACTATTTTAATTGGTTGTTATGTCTGTATACTATTTTAATTGGATGTTATGTCTGTATACTATTTTAATTGGATGTTATGTCTGTATACTATTTTAATTGGTTGTTATGTCTGTATACTATTTTAATTGGTTGTTATGTCTGTGTGCACTGTTTTAGTTAGTTGTTAAGTCTCTATCCTGTGGTTTAGTTGGTTATGTCTCTATGCTCTGGTTTAGTTGGTTATGTCTCTGTGCCTAATATAAAACTTTAGGATGGTAGTAATGCATGTATGAGTTACATCGTTGTCTTACATCAAACACGATAGTATCGTGCGTTTTTAAATAGAAATGCTTTACTATACAGTGAAGTTTGTCTGACTTGGTACATGTACATGTGAAATTCGGATATATTTTCCACAGAATTTCGGCTTTTCATTATTGTCAACTGGAAAAGCGGGAAAATCGTTTTCGAAGTCGACCGTGAAATGAACACTGTAGTTATTAAGTGCTGTCTAAAAACACGCTACACTTCGAGTTTTTTATCCTTAAAACTTCAATTAGGCAGTATAATGAAATTCAAATGTCTATATCTCAGGTGTATGGTACATCAAAGAGAACGAATAAAAGTCAAGCAATTCGGGTATCCGGGTTGTGTAGTTTTTCTCACTGTTTCTATTCTTTTCAAGTAAATGTAGAAGATTATCTTATCCTTCGTATGCAGAACCCGACATTACTTTGGTGATTCTCGTGGATTTAAAACGATACTGAGTCGAGACAGCTTGTTACATAAGTACACATCTGACAGACAACAGGGAAGTATTTAGTCGACAGCACTCTCTGCCAGTTCTTTTCTAATCTGGCCCGGCATGGCCAGGAGGTTAAGGGACTCGACTTGAGGGTCGCGGGTTCGAATACTCGTCACACCAAACATGCCCGCCCTTTCAGCCTTGGGGGTGTTATAATGTGAGGTCAATCTCAGTATTCGTTGGTAAAAGAGTAGCCCAAGAGCTGGCGGTGGGTGGTAATGACTAGCTGCCTCCCCTCTATTCTTACACTGCTAACTTGAGGAAAGCTAGCACAGATAGTCCTCGTGTAGCTTTGCGTGAAATTCAAAACAAACCAAACAAACAAACTTTTCTAATCGAAACGTGAGTTTTTATTTATACTGTTACAGCGCACATACGATACCAAAGTGAGGAACTTTTTTTTTCTTTGACAAACCTTAAATCCCTGGATTTCGTAGTCAAGAAACAATGACCGCGCCAAGTGCTTGAGTACTTAAGGGCTAAGAACTGAATGACCCTAATAGAGAAAATGAAGAGACGTTTTGTGAGAGTTGGGAAGTTTTGTCTTGTGCTAAACTCGCAAAGATGGGTGTGGTCTTTTGAACATATGATAATCTCATTATAAAGCTAAAAACAAAGAATTGTTTAATGTTCGTCGCGTAAACATGTTTTCTTTCTAAGTTGGTATCTTGTTTGTTTGGGCTTCAATATTATTGTTTTAAACAGTTTTAAATTGTTACTAATTTTTTTCTTATGTTTAGTGTCTCGTCTTTGAAAATGTCCGAAATTACTCTAATATTTGTTACTGCTTTTTTTTTTTTTTAATTATGACTGCAGCTACGAGTTTCTTAGGCCAACAAACAAGGGTTAAAAGTCGTGTCTTGTCTACAGTTACTTGAAACTTCAAATATCAGTGGTGAATCTTCCATTCATCTTCTATTAGAAACAGGCCTAATGAATGGCAGTGGTATAATAGGAAACAGGTTGGATAACTGACCATCTTTCATTAGAAAAATAAATATCAAAGAAATGGCCATATTGCTTCTTTAGGTCATATGATTGACCACTGTGTAATAGAAAGTAGGTCAAATCATTGGTCGTGATGTAATATAAAATAGATCGAATGTATTTTTCTGAACGACTATTTAGCCATCAGTCGTTAAACGTAAACTCTTCGTTCTTAAAACACACGTGATCAGCTGGACACGAATTATACCAAGGTAGCCACTGGAACTACAAATCATGTGGTCAGTTGGAGTGATAACTAGATATACGTGTCGTATGTGAGCAGCAGGACGCGATTCCTATCAGAGTGGTCACTAGAAATGCAATGCGTTAGGTTACCCATTGAACTTCATAATTGGATAACACAGTGAGAATCTAGAAATACGCATTTTGGGTTTATCGGTTTATCACAAATATCACGTTCTTTCTTCTTGAATACTAGAAAAAATATTCTAGTAATTACTACATTGGAGCTGTAACTTTCTCAAGAAGTGGTGTGTATGTAAGTGATTTTTGTTTAATTAAATCTTGAACCACTACATGACTCACTCTGTAATCCAGTTTCATATTTCCAAACTTAAATTCGGTTACTCATCTTTAGGTTCCCCGGTGTCTTCCATGTATTGTTTTCAGACGTAGGGGGAGCTTTAATAAATACGTATCGATCGACGTGCGTCTCTGTACTGTCAGCAACTCGCGCACGTCACACTGTCTGTGTATTGTCACATAGTTGTCACTCGTCTTATTGGTGTGGTACCCATTTTCTGTTCATTTGGATCTATCCAGTTCTTGTGAAACCGGTTTTGTACATAATAATAGAATATCTTACAATTTAAGAAACGAAATAACAAATAAAGCTACTTTTAAATCCCTGACTCAAACGAAAATCTTAGGTCTCACCCACTTTAAATGCCGGGTTTTGATAGTCATATTGGTGGGCATAGCACAGACAGCCCATTACGTATCCTTACGCTTAAAAACAAGATATTCTATCTCCAGAATCACAATGTGATGTTCGATTAGAAACTTCTAATATGTAGAAGAAAGTATGCCATTAACACTAATTTTAATTTCAGAAACAAATAATATCTAAAAGATCCAGTACCTAAAAGCTATTTAACAATTTTGTGTGTAAAACAGAGGGTAGACATTCACGCACATGTCCACCAGGGGTGCTGGCAGTCGACTGGATTATATCCTTATTTCTTCTGTTTGCTGTTTCAGTATTGTTTACTGTACCACAGTGCAAAATTTCATTAATTTTAATTACTAAATACCATCTACCAAATAAATGTGTTCTAAACTGTAATAATACCGAAATGTATGTAGTCTTTATAATCACTTATGGTAAAATATAACATCTAATTAATGTGTGATGTGATATTGTTGTAACTGTAAAAGGTGCCAGTTAAACGAAGAATGTGATATTGTTGTAACTGTAAAAGGTAACAGTTAAACGTAGAGTGTGATAATGTTGTGACTATAAAACATGTTAAATGTGAAGTGTGTGATATTGTTGTCACTGTAAATGACACCAGTTAAACGTAGTTTGATATTGTTGTGACCATAAAACACGTGTTAAATGTAAAGTGTGTGATATTGTTGTAACTGTAAGACACCAGTTAAATGTAGAGTGTGATACTGTTGTGACTATGTATAAGACAGTAGATAAACAAATGTCCAATGTTGTTAGTGTTGTATGGCCTCAGACTTGCTGCTGAGACACTGTGTGGCTGGCTTGTAAACGTAAATAATAGTTGGGTTATAACATTGTCAAGTTAACATAAATGATAGAAAGTTGCTAAGTGGATTCGTTGTAACAGATACAAGTAACAATTGATTGTTTGTGAAGATTGGTATATGAAAGTATTCATAAGATCAAAGTCGATCAATTCCAATATCATCGATACTGTCTGGTGATATTAGAGGTTGATCGACTTTGATCTTTCAGGCTTAAGTGTAAATAAAAAATAAATAAAAAGAACAAAACCTATTCTCCAGGCACAGCTTATTGTTTTCGTTGTCATGACTACCCAAGTCACAGGTTATAAAGCATGAGCGAAAAGGTAAATATTTTGTTCGTGCCAAGCACTACGTTTACCTCAGAGAATTCAAATTTTTGTTATCTTGTTAAAACATACCTGTGTCTTTATGAAGTTAGAATGGTTTAAACAGAATGTATCAACTCATTGTCAATAACTGGAGCGTAAAATATACGAGGAAGATGGGGAAGGAAAATACGAGGGAATCCTCATGAGCCATGGCACTAGAAATTCCATTGGTTTGGATTAGTGCAAATTAACCTTTGAATTTTTTCCATTTTATTAGACATACTTTTGTGCTCCAGTATTATCCTATTCAATTTTATTACTCATCAGGGTTTTTACTGTCTACTAGTTTATCCTCAAATTGAAATTGTTTTAAACAGAATTAATCTGTGAGACCTTGAATCTGTTGAAATTGTTTGACCACCTGAGTCTGAAAGTGTAGAAGGTTGAAATGTTATTCTCTGTTTTAATTAAAGTCTTAATATCCATACTAACCCTCTTTATAATACATTTTTACTTAAAGTGGATTTCTTGTCATCATGAATCCGAGTCTAAAACTGAAATTGGATCTCACTTTGGTCAAGATATGTGAAGCTATGAACTAAAACTTTAAACTTCAAAACTTGAAGTCGTTCTGTGAGCCAATGTACCAAACACCAAGTTTGATTATAGATTATAGAACTGTTCTATAATCTATCTTGAAAGTTATATTTGTGTTTAGAGCAGTGATAAGGTTCACCTTGATATTTTGTCCCCCTTCCCCATGAAAAAAAGATCGTGTAAACGTTGTTTTGATTTCCCTGCTGGGCACAGCACAGATAGATTATGCATAATTACAAACATGACAGTTTATAATTATGTGTAATAAAACTGATTTTTTAAGATCCACCGTAACATATGCTCTTGTGTTTAAAATAATTGTGTTAGGGCCTACTCTAACAATACGTAATTAAATGAATGAAACAATAGAACCTTCACCGAAGTGTATCTGTTACATTAGTCCTTCAAGCCATATTTATATTTAACTGACGTAATAAAAAAATGACGTTGGTATCTTTGCCGTTTACGTGCTTTGTTCGGTAATTGTGATCTCTCATAACAGTGTGGTTGGAAAATTATATGTATAAAAAATGCATATTAATATAGATAAAGGGCAAAATGTAGGTCTGTGTTTGAGGTGAGCGCGTTACGTGACTTTACACGGTTTATCTTACATGCACGATGTCGTTAAACGCGTATTTACCTTGATACTTGAAACAAAGAACTCTAGTGGTAACTATTAGCAATGTGATGTGACGTTTCGTTTCAGGATATTTACTTGCGTCAAAATAAACACGCAAAGCCTGTTGTGTAGAGTCGAACACCAAGTATCTTAAAATTATGTTTCAAAATTTGATGAATTGTGTCTACATTCGAAATAAAGTGTTATAAATACATTTATGACCGTTCAGGGGTTATGACGTCACTTGTAGACTGTTAAAGTGTTCTACTAGGGGCTATGGTGCCATGTAGACAGTAATTGCAACGAGATATTGACTTGTTTAGTCTCCATCAGGGTCTATGACGTAATTTGTAAAATATTAGCATTCTTCCAGAAGTTATGGAGTCAAGCTGTAGAGCTAACCCACCGTTCTTTAAGGGGTTATGACGTCACGGCATAAAATAATTCCAACGTTAGGAAAGCTTAACACATTTGTGACAATTCGATTTGTTGATAAACTACAATTAACTTAAAATATTTATAGATTTTCCTAAAAGATCATATTGTGAAATATTATTATGCTATGAAGAACTACATAAAACGGTTTGTTTCATTTCACGTTTACAGGGAATGTCAGCAGTATCACTGTCAGGCGTTCATTAAAACCAGTTTGTTCTCCTTACTAGACAAACTGCAGAGAAAAATCTTCGACTACATTCGGTTATTATCCGTTGTTTTTAAACATTTTCATGCAAGTGACTCAATTTGGTCATGAACCGATACGACGTGACATTCTTAGATCGCTTTTTCCTCCTATCCACCTCTTATTTATTCTGGCATGCGTAGATTTATATCATTGACAAGAGAAGATGGGTTCCTGTTGTTTATACAGTACGTGAATAGCGTGACTTAAGAAATGGAATTCCGAACTATCCACTTGAATAAACTTAAAATACGTGCACAGCAAATCGTAAAAACAACCACAAGCATAGTGAATATTTAGTGTAAAGATGTAATTTGAGACACTGAAAATATCAATTCAATTTTAACTTTTTCTTCCACTCTTTAAAAATCTTGGTTTGGTTGAGTTTGAAAAGTTTTAACTCCTGAGGCTCGTAGTTAGTGTTGGGTTTACATATCTACTAGCGACACCTACGGGTGATAAGTGTAAATAACCATTTCATTTTTCTTTTGTTTTCTCCTGGCTTTTGCACTTGAAACTGGGAAACGTTCTTTATTTCTATTACATATTGGTTTGAAGTTCACAACACCATTAATATTAAGTGGACAAACATCAATAGAACTAACACTAATATAATCTTAAAATGTATTATTAACACGACTGACACCACTGTTTTAAAAATGTATTGTTGTACAGACAGAACTGACAACACTGTTTGGAAAATTTATTGTTGTACAGACACTACTGACACCGCTGTTTGGAAAATGTATTGTTATACAGTCACCTGTTTTAAAAATGTATTGTTATACGACCCAACTGACACCACTGTTTTCAAATGTGTTTCAAGCGTCCGTAAAACGTCTTTCTTTTTTATATCTAAAATTACCTTTCCTTATCAACTTGTCGAGCAACATTTCTTCAAAGGTGTTGTCATAATTCGTTATCGGATATTTCTTGACTCGTCTAACCTGTTTTAAAACAGAACAATCACTTCCACTTCATAACCTTGATTATAGGACACAAAACCAAAAGCATCGGTTTTCATCGGCAACCTATGTCCACAATTATAAATGAGGAATATTTTGTACTGCCCAGAGATAAATCGCTGGAATATGTACGATTAGTTCGAGTGGGGCAACTCGGGAGCCGTCGTGTAATGAAGTGTTTTGGTGCGTACATATTTTGGTACCAGAGACCGAGTTATTGCAGCACCATTACAAGCAGACACTCGACCTGTGTTCGTTTCTTGTGTATTCTACAATTGTGAATTGTGTGTGTTAATACAGACACTGTTATTATAATTTTATTAGGTATGATATGCAATATTTTATCTTCTCCTCGATAATCTAAGAAAAATTTCAAAGAAAAGGTTTTTTGATAAAACGTGGACTCCATTGTTTCTCTCCATGTAATGTATTAGACAGTGTCTGTTTTGAATTACTAGTTTATGTGAAATGCACGTATGAAGAGAAAAAGGTATCAAGGTTTCTATATCACAGAACATTACACAATATAACACTTTACCAAGTTATACTGTCAATATAGAGCTATTCTCTTACTTTGTAGTGTTTTTACCTTCTGTATTTCTGCTATGTCCTAATTTTTTTTATCATGTTTTTAACGTTTTGTATTTCTTCTACATCATTATTATTGTTTAACAGTATTGGTGATGTTTTTACGTTCTGTATTTCTTCTACATCGTTATTATTGTTTAACACTACAACTTGGTGATGTTTTTACGTTTTGTATTTCTACTACATTGTTATTATTGTTTAACACAACTACTTGGTGATGTTTTTACGTTTTGTATTTCTACTACATCGTTATTATTGTTTAACACAACTACTTGGTGATGTTTTTACGTTTTGTATTTCTACTACATCGTTATTATTGTTTAACACAACTACTTTGTGATGTTTTTACGTTTTGTATTTCTACTACATCGTTATTATTGTTTAACACAACTACTTGGTGATGTTTTTACGTTTTGTATTTGTACTACATCGTTATTATTGTTTAACACAACTACTTGGTGATATTATTACGTATTTGCACTGCATCCTTGTTATTGTTTACCACTATTGCTTGGTGATGTTTTTACGTTCTGTATTTGTACTACATCGTTATTATTGTTTAACACAACTACTTGGTGATATTATTACGTATTTGCACTGCATCCTTGTTATTGTTTACCACTATTACTTGGTGATGTTTTTACGTTCTGTATTTCTACTACATCCTTATTATTGTTTAACACTAGTACTTGGTGATGTTTTTACGTTCTGTATTTCTACTACATCCTTATTGTTGTATTCTTTAATGTGTCTAGAAGAATCCGCAAGTGCGAAACGTTGTTTGAAATAAAAATATTTTCTTTCATATTTATCTTGAGTGTAAACGTCGTTTTTTTTTCTTAACTTTTATCATTGTTGAACTTTATACAACAGAGGTACTTGTAACGCAAATACAGAGTTACTTATATCAAAGGTGATAACATGATTTTGTATGTTAGTCTAATAACAATCCGTAAATAAACATTTCGTTGAAAACTGATGGATCGTAACTATTTTCTAATATTGATAGAATTTCATCATTGCTAATACCCAAGGCCACATCTGTTTCGTCAAATGGATATTGATTGTTGGTACCGACTTAATAGTCGTATTTACACTAAGTCTGTTCTCAAAGGAACAAAAATATAATTATTAAAGATAGGCGTCTAAAGATATGGTGAAAAATAATTACCAAACCAAATCTACGGTAAGGATGTATCACGTATAACCTCACTGGCGGTGTTACGTGATCACCAAATCCAATGTACTGTAAGAATGTATTTTGATACGTGATCACCAAATAAATCTATGCTAAGGATGTATCACGTATTATCTTATTAGCGGTGTTACGTGATCACCAGATAGATCTCTGGTGAGGATGTGTCACGTGTAACCTTGTAGCGGTGTTACGTGGAATCACCAAATAAATCTATGGTAAGGATGTAACACGTATTATCTTACTAGTGGTGTTACGTGATCACCAAATAAATCTATGGTAAGGATGTGTCGCGTATGTTGATACGAGTATTTATTGTTTTACAGCAACATCATTTAGTATATTTTACTTAGTGTAAGAGTAATAAAAACAACTAGATATGAACTGTTATGTTAAGTGAAACGTTAATAACCAATATGAAGCGAACAGGTACTTCCTACAATTCTACTGCTGTGACGTCTTTTAGTTTTATTTGTTGTGTTGAAATGTGATTTACGTGATACATGACAATCCAGTAGAACTGTTGTCATTGATCTAGCTCGAAGTACAGTTATCAAGAACGTAAACCATCTCTAGTGAACCATGCTGAAACACCATTAAAAATGTAAATTGCATCTCTGCCAATGATGTTTAAAGTCTACACAAACTTGATGGGATCCTGACAGCTGACAGGCACATGCAAGTTTTTTATTCATCTACCCATTCCCCAAAACCTGTTGGGCCAGCAAGATAACAATCCCAAACATGCACCAAATGTTGGGAGATGGTACGTGGCAAGAAAAAGAGAAAAAAATAAATAAAATAAAAAAGGCTAATAGAACTCTCAAAACCATGGTTTGACCTGCACAAACCCCAGGCACAAAAATTAATACGAAGTTATAATAAACCTAAGAAGGACAAACGGCAACCAAACAACGTGGTTGAATTGTGGAAGCATAACAATTTTCTGTTTAAAATAAATCCAAAATACTGTTCCGTAGTACAACTTAGTATATTGTGTAACAACATATTGAACTTATAATAAATTGTCTAAGTACGTGTGCCACTTCTGGTTTTGCGTAAATAATACTAATGCTGTATATTATTCAACATGAAATAAACATGGTACTTGTATGCAGTTTATCTAATACTGTAATATATTAAAAAGGCACTAGTATGTATTTTCCACAAAAGGGGGCCGAAAGCTACCTGGAGGGGCCACCTGTTTTAACCATTGGGACCACTATTCAGTAGTATGTTGTTTGTCTGTCAGCCAGTGAGTGGACTCTAAAATGACTTCACATGAAGCACGCTTAACACTGCAATTTGTACTGTCGTGACGTCAGTAAAACGTACGCATGACATGAATTTTACAAGCAAGAAATAAAAATATTTGTTGCTCTCAATTTTTGTTTTATTTACTCTTAAAAGAGAACAATTTTGGGGACACTCCAGAAGTACATTTAGTTTATATAGTACTGCTAGAAACATAGATGGTACCAGTAAGCGATTATTAAATACTGCTAGAAATACTCAAGTTTTACACTATGGTTATGTGTATTTTATGTTGCCCCTAACCTTTTATGATACTGGGTATATATGTTTGTATACAGTACAAGCAAAAGTATCCGTTCCCAGTGACTAGAAAAGTTAATCTATCATTTTAATTTAAAGTTAGCTCGTGGATTTTAAAAAAAGTTATTTGTGTTACACTTTTGATTTCATTCAGAGCCAACGCTCTGTGCGGGCTTTACAGCTCACCACTGAAAGTAATTGTTGAGCATTTCAGTCATGCTAAGAGCCATTCAACAGTAACATTCAGTAAATCTACATTTTTATACTTTAAGTCACATCACATTTTGAAACGTGAATGACAGTATGACAGCAATTTAGTGTAGAATATCCTGCTTGAGAAATAAAACTTGACATAAATATTTTTCATGTCTGTTCAACCAGTATTTAAACAGTGAATGTTGAGCTTTCCCTGCGTCCACAGCTTTTGAGACGCAGGATAGGAAGTAGTTGTCGTAACGGCGAGACGGACGAACGCTCGGACAAACACCACAGTTCGCAATATATATCTAAAATATACTGAAGCACTGTTCTCCTATATACAGTGATGCTTATAATTTGTCTATATTAATATTCTTCCCTTCCAGTACCACGATTAGACAAGGTGGGTCCTGATGTGGGATACCATGCTATTGTAAAGGAAAATGAGAAGATTGTCGAAGTGATCCCCAGGATCAGGGTAGTGGACGGTAAGATTCTTTTGTTTTTAAGAACTGTACACTAGAAATGTGTTAGAGAATTAAATCAAATAACGTTACATTTTACGAAAATACATTTTCCAAGTGCTTATACTAAGAGGGACGCATACCTAATAAAGTAGACATTTTTAAGTACAATGAAATTAGGCTTAACTCTATTCATAGTCTGTCGTTTTCGGAAGATGATTTCCATGTTTTCTAAATACAAAAACTTGGAGCCAGCTTCATAATTTACTCAGAGTATAAGAATTAGTTTGTGTTACGACAGGAAGCAAGAATTTTTTGATTAAAAAAAATGTAAAAAACATTAAAAGTTTAAAGTATGGCGCACTAATTCTCGGTTAACATTAGCGTATAAACTTTTTATAACGCCCCTTTCTAAACGCATTTTGTTGTCCTCCTAGCACTCCTTGTAACCTATTTTCATGTACAATGTGCGTATCATTCTCTCATGTGTGCTCCGAAAGAAGACAGGCCATGTTCTATCAAAACACTTGTATTCCACCATCATTAAAATTATTCCCTATACCTATAAATTGATACTGTTATATTACTTAGTAGTATTAATGTTTTTACGGTAGTTTTCAATTCTTGGTGCACTGCAGTCTTGGGTAACGATGTTTTGTGGTATCTCTTTATGGAACAAAGATGTATTTTGAGCCTGGCTGGTAGCCCTAGAAACACCAGTTGGGTTCATATAACTTGTTCTAAGAAAGACATTTCTCAAGCTACTTATATACCAAATCGGTTGTGAAACTATTGCATTACTGTTTACAAGAATCTTAATAACGTACCAGTCACCTTAAGTATTAAGCCAGCAAAAAACTGACAGTATATCTAACAATTGAATAAAATCTAATAATACGGTTAAACCCGCTAGTTTTTGTCAAAACCCACGCATTTTTTTCACAGAAAGTTAAAGATTTCACCCAGTTGTGAGTCGCTGATCTTCGCCGATAATTAGAGACAGAACTCTAATAAAACTATTATATATCACCGTCAGTGAAAGTTTCTAAACCTAGGTCATGACTTAAGATTTAAACCATTCTAGTAACTGAATAATATGCGAAGTAGTACAGTCCTATAAGCTGACCCACCCATGGGTTTTTTTACCACGGTAAGGTGTGTGATAGTATTTCTATAGAGCCTTCAGTAGTAATAAACAAGTAATATACATGTAACCAAATGTTCCTATGACTACACAAATGTAACCTAACGTTCCTGGAGCTACACACATGTTATCTAATGCTCTTTTGTCGAGTGTTCCAAACGGTTTTTAAAGTACACTTTCGATAGCAGCTACTTACCTATTAATTCACTTCCACTCCAAAGAAAATAAGAAAATGACGTTTCCAAGATAAGTTTTTTTTTTGTTTTGATTTTCAGTTCACGTACACTGACTGGGAATTCTCTTTGTAATATCCCTGTCGTGATGGCGATATCTGAGTTTCCAAGATATATTGACTGTTCACTTCCTTGAAATAAAAGAGAAAAAATTGTCAAAAGGTTTCAGTGATTCAGACACTTTGTCGTGTGTTATAATAACATATATCACGTTTCGGTGTTCAGATTCAATCTTATGCTTAAGTCTAAATTACCTTTTTTTTTTTTGAAATTGGACTGTTCAGGGCTTGTTTGTCTTAAATCAATATAAATAGTGCGAAGAAATAATATTAATATTCTAAGAATTGTAACAAACATAGTTCGTTGTTTTTAATTTTATAAACTTAATCTCACATTTCTTTTGGAGATAAATAACGTTTATACAATAATATATAACGTTAATTTGTTTGATCATAAAAATAATCAAAACAACAATACTGTAGACAGAACTAATTTGTTATTCTATACATTTTATTGTTGTACACGACATCTGCTGAGTTTCGTTACTACTCCCTACCTTGTTTATCTTCTCTACTACAGCTATTTTGATATATTTTATTGTTGTCCGCCTTGAAGTTGTTCCGTTAGATTAGGTTTTCAAAGTGTTTTTTTGGAAGTACATCCCTCTGATGCCGTATTTCTGTAGTAGTTGTTTGCACTAGTATGTGTAATAATTCACAACAGTAACAGAAGTGATACATCTTATGTGAGTGCTGCCTTCCTTGAGTTTCACTTCACCAATTAAAACTGTCTAATGTTACATTAACATTCTGGAGAGACTTGTTTATGAATAATTTACGAAAAGATACTGCAATTACTTGATTCAGCTGTCTGTGTAGACCCAGCCGTCGTATTGATTGGGAGTAGAGATGGCTCGCTCACGTGATGAAACCGTTCTGGTGTGTAACGTAGGGCGTGCCAGTTAGTGATGGTCAAGTAAATCATAAAGAACCCCACCTCCCACCCACTCACTTTGTTCCTCTCCTTTATGCCTCCAATGTGATAAAATGTAGTTAGTTTCTAATTGACTGGTTAGAAGCAACTTACACCAGTTAATTTGATAAAGAATGGTGTAAGATTCTAAATAATGCATCTTGTAATGTTTGAAACTATTTACATTTGTATGTCACACCCAATTGTAAGGAGAAGTTTTCACCCTCAACTCTAAACAAATCACTTTGTCTAATATCGAGGTTTTATCTAGGTTATAACCATAGAAGCCAGGTATCTTTACAACTATACCATTTTCGACAAACTTGTAAACAAAGAAACATAATCCATGGGAATTCAACCAATACCAGACCACATTTGTAGACATATTTCAGTAATTTGTTCTTCAAAAATAAGAATACAACCAGAACACATTTGTAGATATAATACAGTAATTTGTACAACAAAAACAAGAATACAACTAGACCATGTTTATAAGATGTACTACGGTAATTTCTACAACAAAAATTGGAATACAACCAGACCAGATTTGCAGACATATTTCAGTAATTTGTACAACAAATATAAGAATACAACAACCAGAACCACTGAAATGGAGTTGCTGTTTCAGTGCTTTACCATCAGGTGGCACATTAATAACCAAATAAATTTTTCCGTATATAACCTGATGTCTAATAATTACTCATTTTAACTCTCTTAAGTGCTACTCTAAGGTAATTTGTTTTAACCCTGAGAGTCAAAGATAGTTTTTATTCTTTATCTTATAAAATTATTTATAAGTTTTTTGAACATTCTATGCTGATACCTCCTAATGTTCTATAATGAAAAATATTTTCTTCTGTTTCACATAAAGTTTGCCTTAAATTATTCTTCTAATCCTAATTGTTAAGTCATTAACACTGGTTTCAAATAGTTGTGTGTACACTGTTATTTCATTATTATTAGTGGAACCGGTGAGGTTTTTGGTAAACAGCAAACACCATGGAGAAATTCCGTTTCGAGTTCAGATTACAAATTCGAAGAAAGGAGAAGCTGTTCTCGTAGCAAAAACAGCTCTGAACTGTGAGAAAAGGAAGTCTTACAAGTTTGACATTGCTGCTGTTGGCCGCAACGGTGAAGTTTCTGAAAAGTGAGTTGTTTTTTGTTGTTGTTTCTATTACTAATTATGATTATTGGGGAGTTTGAGATAAGAATCATGTAGTTTTATGTTTTGTCCTTGCACTCAGATGACCATGTGCAACTTCTTGGTTTAAAAAGTTCATGAAATGACAGTTCTGAAAAGGGTAAAAAGAAATCAAAATATTACACATTTGTCTGTTTCTTATGAACAATGTCTTTTAGTTTTCATTTTAACAGGAAGTTTGAAAAAAATATGCAGTACAATATTCTCATTAAGGCTTGGGTTGAAAAAAAACATTAACTCACAGATATTATCTTACTGTAATGGATGTAGCGTGTATGTCACTACCTATGTATGTAACTAAAATTTCTGTGCCATCTGTTGAATAACACCACAAACAAATATTCACAACAGATTTCACACTTTGGATATTCATGATTTAGACAATTAAGAAATAGCTATGGTATTTGCAACAATCATATCTTTATTACTGAACAAAAGTTCTCTCCTCACAACAGGAACACAACTTTTGCTAGAGTAATATGTGAGGGTTTGACTGTATCTTTATTGATGTAATTTGTAAATGTAATGCTGAGAAACTGGAGTCCTTAAAAATATTATTTTTTCAATAAATATTACCACTTTTTGTATATATTAAAACATTACAGTTTATATCAATAAAACTTATGAACATTCTTAGCTCTGTAGATTGAATTATTTTTATGCAATAAGTTATGTATGGCTAAAGACCACAATATGAACACTTTTACTGTACAGTGAATCCCAGAAAAAACTACTTTTTCATAAAACATTCTTTTTTTTTTTTATTAACATATTAATACTATGTTTAGTCATTTCTAGCACAAACAGCTGTCCTGCTGGTGGTGTTTCCACTAGTTCATAGTTACATAAAACCCTTGCCCATATTATGATATCTCTAGAAGTTTTTATTGTAATGATAAGTGTAATGGTAACACACCTTTTTCTTTGACAATTGTTTTGTTGATTTCATTGTATTCATTGTTATAGAGCCCTAGTGGCTCTATGGTAAGTCTACAGGCTTACAATGCTACCAATTTGGTTTCGATACCCCTAGTAGGCAGAGCCTATTCTGTAGCTCTGTGCTCAGCAGCAATTGGACCTTCTGGTCGTTTCACTGCTGGATTCCATTGTTCTATAACTTGGGCATCTGTTGGTGATGTTCCTCTTCCTGTGGTAATTTCTATATTTATTTGAAATATTACTCTCAACGATTTCTTGTTTAGACACACACAGTTTGACATGATGTCTTGCTGATAAGCCTAACTGAACTCTTGTGTTTTAGCATCACTGTACACCTGACAGTGGAAGATGTTAATGAATATGCTCCAGTTTTCCTCCAAGATTCTTACATCATGGATGTTGATGAGGAACGTATGTACAACAATATCATCCAGGTGAAAGCTGAAGACAGAGACTGCACACCGAAATACAGCGACATCTGTAAATATGAGATTCTTACCCCGGATCAACCCTTCACTATAGATTCTGAAGGTAAGGGTTAAAATTTTAATCTATAAAGAATTGTCCTTGATATAAACCTAGCTTCTCTTATTTGTAAATAAAAGTTATTAAACATATATCTTAGTAGATAGAGCCTTTTTCATTTTTTGTTTTGTTTTTTTAAGCTGAAATAAAATTTACTCACCTTTCTGTTAATTTCCTACTTGTTTTTATGAGTGTATTTAACATTTTCAAGAAAAATATTTTCATGTAATATATAATAACGTTCGGTAAAAATCATTGTATTTAAATACATTACAAGATTATAAAAGAAACACACAAACTTGAATTTCTTAAGTAATTGGTGGAGGGTCAAGTGATGTCACAGTCTCGTTGTTTATTGATTGGAGAAGAAAGATTTACCCACAAAATTAGTTCCACTTTTTGAAAATTCAGGAAAAAATAAATGACATTATAAGAAAATTTACTAGAGGGCTGTTGCTTTTATACTTGAAGTAAAACTTTTCTTTTTATTGTAGATAGATAGTAAACTATGCATGTAATGATGTCAGTTCACGTTTGCCCAGTTTTGTGGGCATTAAGCTGTTATTTATAGTGTGAAGGCATAATATTTTCTCTGAATTTTCTGGTACTATCAGTATCATTGTGAGTGGTAGTAAGTAACCTTATTCTGGTGATGTCTACTAAGATCATTGTTTACATATGGTAACTAAAGGCTTAGCATTGGTTTTGGTTTTACCATTAACCATGTACTTATTTTTGTTCAACTTGACAGTATTTAATCTTTGATTAACCTAAAATTTACAAAGCTTAAGCAACATAATTAACTATAGGAATGTATTTATAAATAGGCCACTAGAGCTAAAGACTAGGCTTAGGTTAGTATGTAAGAATGAGCAAATAGGCTGGTTATACTTGTGGAATCAGTTCACTGGAAAAATGAAGATTATTAGAATGGATGGTTTGCATTTAAATAGGGAAGGGGCTGCCTTCTTTGCTACAGCTATTAACTCAACTGCAAGAGAAGTTTTAAAATAGGACTAAACAGTGGTAAAGGCAAGGATAAACTAAATAAGCTAAGAATAAGAGGAAGAGAAAAGTTTAACATAGGAAATGAGTATAGTTATAAGAATAGGCTTAACTGTTACTGTTGTAATGGCAGAAGTATAAGAAATAAAACAGATGACTTTAAAGCTTGGTAGAAATGAAGAATTTTGATATGATGGAAATAACTGGAACATAGTTAAATGTAGATAATTTTGATGATAGAAGTTTCTTTAAAATACATGGTTGTAGATTATTTTATAGGGACAGAGTATTAAAGAAATAGGAGTGGCTTTATATGTTAACTGTGAGTTACATCCTGTTAAAGTTGAGAATATGGAGATTTAATCCATTTTGGTTTTCGTTAGTGGACATCAAGGGAAAAAAAGCTCTTAGTTGGAATTTGTTACAGACAACCAGATGAAACTGATGAAATTAGTAAGAAAACTTTAGAATGAGATTAGGATATCAGCTGTTAATGAAGTCATAATAATGAGTGATTTTAATTTCAGACATATTGATTGGTAAATGCTAGAGTCAAACCATGAGGAAGAAATGTTTGTAGAAACTGTTAAAGATTGATTTCTTCACCAATTAGTCAAGGAATCTACTAGAAATAATGTTATTTTAGATTTATTGTTAACTTCTAATATAGAAATGTTTGAGAAGGTGGATACTGCAAACCACCTAGGTACAAGTGATCATTGCTTTATTAGGTTTGATGTTTTGCTGCATACGTAGATAAGGAATAATAATATTTTGGTGAAATTTTCAAAAAAGAAATGTAAATATATAAATGAATATTAAATGGATTTAAAATTTACTACATATATTAAATGAAATATTTTGACGAATAATTTAGAAACAGTTTGGCTTCCTTTTAACTTTAGTACGTTAATAAAGTTGTGTATACATCACATGGTTATTCAAAAAGTGTTCAACACACACTGTCAAATGTTGACCTGTGTTGCTTGACATTTATACAGCCGTTATTAGCTGGCTGTGTTGATTTGACAAACTTTTTTTATGGTTTGTAATAAAACAATAAGAAGAAAAACTACCAGATGAAATAGTTTTAAACTTAAGATAAATTTTCTACAGATTGTGTACCTTCTGCCAAATATATTATCTTGTTTTTAGTAACAATATTTATATGACTTTGAAGATTTGGAAATAATTTATTATGTTTTTAAGAAATAAAATATTTTAACAAACTGTTAATATTACTTTTATTCAGAAAACAATGCACTGTGTTTACAGCATGTGGCCTTAATAAAAATAACACTGTATGCGGGAAGTAATTTTATATACATGCTACATTTCTTTTTAATCATTTTCTTCCATTGCTACACCACATGGGTCATATAGACTTTGTATCTAAGCAACACTGATTCCGTTAGTAAATTAAACACTAGGGGTATTGTATGGTGTTTCAGTCGTTTTAAGAACAACAAATCTCACTCAGCTTTCATTATATTATCATATGATGCTCCAAGTTCCCCTTTTAATATTTGGAGGTTGTATTCTACATTTGTCCATTCTTAGCCAGTAAACTTCAGAAACAAACAAACAAAAATACTGGCTCACAAACAAAGAAAGGAAACAATGTTATTGAAGAGAGACTTAGAAACATGCAGTGTTCTGTTACGTACTACAGGAACTATATGTTAGATACTGTAGAAAGTGTACATTATGCACCACAGATAGTTTATATTATATACCTAAGAAACTGTGTACAGGATTTGTAGATGTTGAACTGTATGTTTGTTATCTATTCATATATCAACAGATTAAAACGTAACTTAAATTGATCGATCCCTAACGGTTTTTACGTTAGTTTGTGGATATATTCCTAGAAACTGTTACACACCAACCAAAACAGAAAACATATTTTTGTAAGTATTAACCCTTAAACGGCGGCCATCATCAACTGATGATGCTACCTACAACATTCCCGCTGTTTAAGGATTAATTACCACTGTTTTACCTCAACATTGCAATAAGCTTAATGAAATGGTTCCATAATTAATTCACTGTAATTAACATATTTTTGTCAGCGTTTTATTTATTAAATCACTATCACGTTATGATATTTGTATAAAATCTTTAAATAAATTTACGTAAAAATGGCTTCCCAACTGCCGATAATAACTCAAGTTTAACTATTTGAATTAAGTTAATAATTCCTGTTTATTAACAAACACTTGGTATTTAATATTGGAGAATCGTTTAGTTGAACGTTTTCGTTGAGTATACCCACCATGTTGAGAATTATCTTGAAAGATAAAATGTTACAACTGAAATCAACATGATACTCGTTGAGGGCGTAGCACAGATAGTCTATTTATTGTACAGCTTTGGGGTGAAAAACAAACAGACAGAATAGTTTCGTCTTGAGTTTAACTAATAGTCATTTTATTACAACTTACAAATTGCCCTAAATGTCTAAAAATCGAGTTTTGATACTTGTGGGCACAGCACAGATAGCCCATTGTTTATCTTCACGCTGAATAAAAAATATGCAAAATGTCACAGGTTTACTTTAAAGATGTTGGATGAATGACGAAATGGCTCAAACCTACCCATAAGAACATCCAAGTTTGACGACCCGGTGACACATGAAGTATAGTTAATCGCCCTCTCATTGGATGTGACATAGCGGTACGTCATAGCACGTTCAAGGTTCCATTAGAAATGAAACTGTAAGAAAGTTTTTCGCGAGTTTTGAGGTTACAAGGTTAAGACAGTTGATATGGTATATTTGTTTCAACAACACAAACTTAATATCTTTAACACAAGACAGTCACGTGCAGATTTAAGAACATGTTTTCCAGTACATAAAGATACAGTGGTGGTGGATGTTATAATTTACGGTCGGCTTATCGTTTATCTTTTAAGTCTGGATTGTTATTTTGTAGCTGTTATTTTACTAAATAATTAAAAGTTTCCTGTACATCCGTCTCCCAATGTATTCATTAACGGATTCTTAATGTGGTGGACAAAGAGCGAATGCCTCCCGTTGATCCACCTACAATTCTGACGGATCCTAACTCTAAAAATCTGGTTTTGATAGCCGTGGTGGGCACGGCATAAATAGTCCATTGTGTAATTTTGAGCTTAACAACAGACCCCCCCCCCCAGTGGCTAAGCAGTAAATTAATAACACTGAAAATCGGATAGCCGAGGTGGGCACAACACAGACAGCCCACAGTGTAACTTTGTGCTTAACTACAAAACATGCACTACTGGATGAGAAGTAAGCCTATTTAATCAGCCGTTGATGGATAGAATGAAAATGCACAAAGAAGCTCGCACTATGAGGATAAGACTGTCTTCTGTGTGTTTCGGGAACAAGTGAAAAGTAAATAATCAACAGACCTGGTGTTCATCAGCCATGCTTTTAACCTGAACGATTGTCACAAAATAAGTTTGTTTGTTTTTTTCAGCCGAAACATAACAGATAATCTTGTGGCTGCGAATATCTCGTCAGTTAATATCATTCAGCGGCGTATTGGAATATCACAGGTGTTATTTCAGTGGACTTTTGAAAAGTATAACGTAAATTGTAATGTAAGAAAGAAGATGAAATCCACCATAAAAGAAAGTGCTACCATTTTCCATCTATAGTTTAAAATGGAACTTAAATAATCTAACATAATCTCAGTTTATGTAAAATAATTTTAAGAGGAATAATGTGTAAACGTCTAAAATAAACACGTGCAATCCAGAATTCAACAGGCTGAGTGGCATGTCTTTATGCTGTAGTATCAATTATGTTAAGTCTACTTCGTTGTCCTAGGCTTAGTGTTTCATGATTATTTTCATTTTTTATTGTTGTTTGTATTGAAACTTCCTCCAGAGAAGAAACAAAAAATTATTTTCAAGTAGCATCACATTCTTGAAAGCAAAATAAACAGACATCAAAGTGAAGATAAAATAAAAACGCACCTTTCAAACCTTGTTTTATAATATGTTTTGCGATAGCGCTCAGAAGTATCCCGGATTTAATCCCTGAGGATCATAAGTATTACTTATGGAGTCATAATGTCGTATAGATTGTAATCGTAACGTCTATTACCTTATTTGATTTTGGTGAATATTCTGTCTTTTGTATCACGAAAAGACAAAATGGTATATTCTCCTATGATAAAAAAAAAAATGCCACTAATATTAGGCAAACGTTAAACCTAAAGTATGAATGATTGCACAAGAGCGTTATCATTGGATAATTGTAATTATCTTAAAGATAGTTTAAATACTTAAAATGTGACACCAGTGTTAGTACAAGTGAAAGTCCGAAAATGAATATTTTACGGTAATGTTTTTTGTTTTTTTTTAACTTCGCGCAAAGTTTAGTAGTGTAAGACTAGAGGGGAGGCGGATAGTCATCACCACCAACTCTTGGGCTACTCTTTTACCAACTAATAGTGGGATTGACCGTACCATTATAAAGCCCCCACGGCTGAAAGGGCAAGCATGTTTGGTGTGATGGAGATTCGAACCTGCGACCTTCATATTACGAGTCAAGCGCTTAACCATCTGGCCATGCCGGGCCTTATGTTAATATAGTGGCATTTTCATCTTTATGCGAATATGGCACTAGTGTTGCTACTGTCGGAAGTACAGCTTTAATGTTAATGTACATTTTTATTTTGTTCTAGAATTAAAACCACTAGCTTTCTAAAATCTAAAAAAATGAAGAAAACTCGTTTCCTTCTCCCCTTTGTTTTCATTTCATAAACTGGTAAGTGTTTTTGTCCCTTTTTTTAATAAACCATTTTCCCTTTGTGTGGTCTTCTGTTCTACTTTGATCTGATGAACCGGAGTTAATCATGAGTAGCTGGACATAGAACAAACAAAATAAAGAAGTGTGCGCGTAGAAACAGAATTAAACGTGTCATGTATAATAAGGATTATATAGAAACGGTATTGTGTTACCTGGTAACCAGATTAACTACGTTATGTAGAAACTGTATTGTGTCACCTAGTAACCAGATTAACTATGCTGTGTAGAAACGAGATTGTGTTACCTAGTAACTATATTAACTACGTTGTGTAGAAATGGTATTGTGTCACCTAGTAACCAGATTAACTACGCTGTGTATAAACGGGATTTTGTTACCTAGTAACCATATTAACTACGCTACGTACAAACGTTATTGTGTCACCTAGTAACCAGATTAACTACGCTGTGTAGAAACGGGATTGTGGTACCTATTATTAAGATTAGCGATGGTTGTAGAAATTGACTTAAATGTGTCACCTTAGAAACTGATAACAGTATTGGATATTATTTACATTAAAATGTAGTTTTGTTGTATAAGAGTTGCCCAGTGCTTGAAATAGGTCATTCTTGTGTATAAATAAATATATTTGAGTCGAAAATATCTTATCAATGCATTCATAATTTACTATCATTGTTCAGGACGTATTAAGAACACGGAACCGTTGTCATGGGAACGAAGTCACAATCATATTCTGAGAGTTGTAGCTTTCGACTGTGGCATGAAGAGATCGAAACCGACAAGTGTTAATATCAGAGTGAATGAAGTCTGTCATATTGGCTGGAAGGGTAAGTTCAGTTGCAGGACATTGTCATGTTAGCTGGAAGGGTAAGTTCAGTTGCAGGACATTATCATATTGGCTAGAAGGGTAAGTTCACTTGCAGGACATTGTCATGTTAGCTGGAAGGGTAAGTTCAGTTGCAGGACATTGTCATGTTAGCTGGAAGGGTAAGTTCAGTTGCAGAACATTGTCATGTTAGCTGGAAGGGTAAGTTCAGTTGCAGGACATTGTCATGTTAGCTGGAAGGGTAAGTTCAGTTGCAGAACATTGTCATGTTAGCTTGAAGGGTAAGTTCACTTCCAAGACATTGTTTGTCATATCGACTTGAAGGATAAATTCACTTCCATGGTATTGTTTAATAGCTAAGGTTAACTTTTTTACGATCAACCACAGGTAGCCATATTTCTCTGATTTTATAAAATTCAACCTTACTAAGTCCATTTATAGAACGGTGTATTTTTTATATAAAGAAGGAAACTGTGCAGCTGTTAGAAAGTACAAAAGTTTGCATGTATTAAATACAAAAGACAGCCAGTTTTTTTTCATAAACCTATTTTTAATTATATAATAAAACACAAGATGGAGCGGTAAACACTCGAGAAAGTTTCACATTTTCTCCCCCAGGTGCATTACATTATTGTTAAAGTTTACACAAAATATTAATTTTACAGGCTACAATATCCAAAGTACAATAAAGTATTGTTAAAATTTACATTATAGAGCAAAACTAACGATTCTGTGATAGTCTGCATTCATATGTATTCAACAAATTGTAACTATAGCGAGCAACACTGTTGATAGATATAAATATAGATCCACATATTTGGTGAATATTAAATAATATTAGTGAACATACAACTGCTGTTACTTATTCATTACGTACTGTTTGTGTTACAGGAGTATACGATAGAATAGAGTATGTACCTGAGTCGGGCCAGCAGAAGTTGTTTCCTAGTGCCAGGCTGAATCTCTGTGATGTTCCCTGTAAACCCGAGAAACTGTCCGCAAGAATCACCTTGTCCACTGGTCATATCGGCAAAGGTTGTGATCGTGACACATACTCAGTGGAGTCTCAGCGCAAACTGTGTGGTGAGTGTGCAGTACTTAGTTTCAGTTGGTCAACAGTGTATTAAAATATGGATCTGTGGGACCACTATGTGACATACTGACTTAATGGCCAGGTCTGAAACTCTTATGTTTAGGATACTGTCTTCAGAATTTGAATATGGTGACTAAAGAAAGGGAGATAAATCAGTAGGACCAACCAATTATGTGGCCACTTATAGCTAAATATGAAGAATCTTAGACCCCATAGACAGAGGAATGGCATAAATTAAGCAGCATAGTGTAATTCGAACCTTAAACCTTTTAATCTGAAATCTGGCCTGAAATTCTAAATTGCTTTTAATAATTTGAAGGTAATTTCAATAAAGGTGATATGTTGAACACAAGTTACAAGAGACTTTTACTACACTAGTTAGGTGACAAAGTTCATGATACACCTTACACTAAAACTTGATTTGCACGTTTTGTTTTCATGACGTTCTGTTGTTAATGACTTGTTTATTCTGTATTCTGGACAGAGTTTCTCATATTATATGTAGCTTCTCAATTCCTTCTTACAAGTATTAAATGAAATAATTCAACCCAGTGGTTTTGATTACAACTTTCTTTTGCTCTTCAAATTAATATACTTAATATCTCTCACTTCATGGCCAAACTTATCTTGAGACATCTTTTCAATGAACGAGTTTCATTCAAGAAAAGTAACCTGACGTTATTTCTTAAGCCTTTTATTATACTCAACAAAAATATTTTCCTAAGGATCTCCTGTAAATAACATAATGATGTATGTGACAGTGTGATAAAGAAACACAGAGATGTGACAGATGGACAGACAGGTAAATAATGTAGGTTTCAAATAACAAATATTAGACTTCTCCAACGTGATATTTATAAAGCAAAAGAATGAATTAATGAGTACATTTAAGTTGCGTACTGTGGGTAACGTTCTAAAAATCAATTCCTGAAATTCTAATGCCACAAGACAAGAAAACCTAAAATAAAACCTTGTTCAAGGAAAGGTTATAAAAGTTTGAACTGTCTGTCAGACAAAACTCCTTAAATGTATTTTTTTTTATCTTGATGTAATAGATGATTCTCCTTATACTTATTTATTAACACTCTTCAATGAGTTTAAAAACTTTCCAATGAAAATCATTTCAAGACTGACATAATGTAAGAGCTACTGGTGAGAAGTTCCTACCCCAATACTATTAAAATACATCTGTCTAGTTGTGAGTTCATATCGACGAGTCAGCTGTACTGTTGTAATATTATTATTATGTTTTCAATTTATTAAAACCAAAATGCAATTTTACTGTAAAAAAAAATACTGAGTGCATGTTTTGTTTTCATGACGTTCTGTTGTTTATGACTTGTTTATTCTGTATTCTGGACAGAGTTTCTCATATTATATGTGGCTTCTCAATTCCTTCTGACAAGTATTAAATGAAATAATTCAACCCACATATTGAAAGTGGTATTGATGGTCAAATTCTTATATAAAAATCTTTACTTGTGTCGAACAATGCCATATACATGACATTTAAAATAAAGTGTACATGAATGTAAACAGTGACATGTATTTGTATGGAGCTTAGTGACAACAACATAATTAGAGTTCTTTGTTAGAAGAGTTAGCTGACATAACAATTGAGGAAGATGTTAATACTTTCGTTTTATAGTGGCTAATGACTTACTGATTTAGATTAAGCTAAGAAGTTTGTGTGTTCAAAATTGTGCAAAATCCACAAGTTATTGATCCCTGGTGGTACATCATTAAGTTCATATTCAGTATCACTGTATAAAGACACTACATCTACTATAACTAATCTGGCCTTATGAACAAGTTCTATAAACATGTTTGTATAAAAATCTAAACAATCTCAGACTTTTAATTTTGGCCCAGCATGGCTGTGTGGTTAGGGTGCCTGCAGGATCGAATCCCTATCACACCAAATGTGCTCGCTCTTTCAGCCATGGGAGGTTATATAATATGACAGTCAATCCAACTATTCATTGGTAAAAGAATAGCCCAAGAGTTGGTGGTGATATCTAGCTGTCTTCCCTTTACTCTTACATTGCTAAATTAGGGACAGCTAGTACAAATAGTCCTCAAGTAGCTTTGCACAAATTAAATACAACAGCAAAGAAGCTTTTGGTTTCACAATAAAAGGTTTTAACAGGTCATTCACAAAATTACTAGTGTACTGAGAAGAAAAACTGGTGTCCTGCAACAATAGGTCTAGTATGGCAATAATAAAGCTCCCAGTTTTATGCAAGTATCATCTATATTAAAACATGTTACTAATATACTGGTATTTTTGTTACAAAAATAAAATATTCCTGTAATAGGAGTAAGAACAAGTATTGAACGATCCCATGTAAATAAATTTAATATTTTTCAATGCATTGTTATGATTATTAATGTTGTTGTATTGTCAGTAAATGTTCCATTACTATTTTGTGATGTACTTTAGTTAACATTAAAACTACTGTGTTTCCTTTATCAGGTTTTTAAAATGTATATTTGGAGCATAGATTATGTAAAGTGTTCTTGTCTATCCTATTACAATGTTTGTATTGTGTTGAAATCAAAAAATATGTTTTACTCGATTATATAATATATCCAGTTCATTACTTATAGCAGTTGTTGTAAAACATTCATTTTTAAAATCATATCACTTTGATTGATGTGAATAAACCAATTTACATCTTGTTCTATCTGTAAGTGGTTAATTAGGCTTACTTATGAAACAATAAGTTAAACATTTCCTTTGTAAAAGTATGTCATACTTTCTAGGCCTTAACAGTAGAGATGTTTGACACAGTAAGGTTGTGAACTTGGTGCACACGACCACTGCTGAACCATTCTTCGTTATTTGTGGTGTGGTTCGATTGTTCCACTGGTAACACCACACATTGTTGTTGTTTTAATTAATCTAGTTTACGCAGAAAATTTGTACCCTACTTTTGGGTCTCTTTCTGTAGGATTGTTGAAGAAAATGTCAATGAAGGTTTTACGTAATGTTGTTATCACTGAACCCTCATCGTCTGTTTCCTACAAATTCCTTGTTGGTGCCTGTTCGTTTTATTTTCCAAGGGACAATATTTGGTTGTTCCTCATCTGTATTTTTGATGAATGATATTCAACGTTGGCTGCCCCATACTTTCTAGTTCTCCTGGGTTGAATGTATTAAAGAAACTATTTTTTTGTAATAAAACAAGGAAAACACCTTGGTACCATTTGATAGGTTATTTGTTTAGCTGGTTCTTTTCCAGGTCTATAATCTGTCAAGTTTTGATACATGTTTCTTAGCAATCAATAAACACATTTTGGTTGGGTTGTTTACTGTATAGCATTTACTGACAAATAGGTTCAGAATATATTCGAAACATAATAATATTTAATGAAATGAATAAAAATCCTATAATCCAAATGCTTTCAAAAGGTGGACCTTTCAGTTTGCCTCTGAAGAAGAAAGATCAACTTTTCGAAAGCGCTTCGGTTGTAGGATTTTTATTCATTTCTTTCAAGACCGTTTGAATCTAGGTGTTTTTCTAACATTATGAACATGTCATTTAGTGACGTATAGGTTTAGAGTAGATTCAAAACGTGTACAAAGACTTAGACAAGGGTAAATCACAAAGAAATGATGCTGTTAAGCCTACTAGTGATACATTACAGAGGTAGACATTGAGGCAGTGTTGTTAGGCCTAATGGAGACATGTAACAGAGATAAACGTTGAGACGATGTCGTTATGCCTAGTAGAGGTACTTGATAGAGTTTGACGTCGAGACGATTTTCTTAGGCCTGTTAGGGGTACATTACAGAGATAGATATCGAGATGGTGTTGTTAGGTCTGCTAGGTGTACATTACAGAGGTAGACAACGAGACAATGTTGTTAGGCCTGTTAGAGACACACTGCATTTTAAAATGTTTAGGATCAGTAGTTATTGTGTTTTTCTGCATAAAAAGTGATAATGTTCATATTCACATTATATCTCATTTCGTACTGAAAAATCGTCTTTGACGTAAGATGTAACACTACCTTTGTTTTTCCATTTCTAGTTACAAATAATTTGAAAGAAATATATTATCTACCTCAGATTTTTGACATCTGAATCATCCTTCTATCTGTGAATACTTATTTGCCATATAAAAAGGTGAATTTCAGTGAAAAAATAATTACACAATGGTCTAGCTCATTCTTCGATCTAGGCTACTAACTAATAATGGGTAATAAATAGTGACATCATGTCGCGTGCTGTTAGTGGTAAGTAAGGGCTGTATAACCAAACCTGAGTTACATTCTGTCGTAGTTATTTCTAATATTCACTACTTTCCACTAAGAGTAACCTACCGTCGTTTTTGTACTTCATTCATTGGTCAGAATACCAAATAATGATAAAGTATTGTTGAATGACATAACTGAGTTACCTAATATTTTCTCAACCCAAACGAGCCGTTTTTGCATATATATTGAGCCAAAAGTAAGTGGACAGTAATAAAACATTTATTTAGAGATCTGATATAAGTAACAACTATAATGTAATGATAAGACGTAAAATTATATTAATGATAATATAAAATTGTTATTTATTAACGCAAATGCTCAAATTATTTTCCTTTAAAAGAGATTTCCAATACTCTTTTAACACCCATATTCTTTTATCTGTATTTAAAGTATTTGACATTATGGGTTCCAATTAACAATCAAAAAAAAAACATGACAGATTAAATAAAAAACAAATGTAATTATAAAATTGTAATTATATAACACAAATAATATAGTTGCAACATAGTTATAATATACAATTGCATTAATATAACCGATACATAAACCTATTCCAAATGCTGTCCACCTAGTTTTGGCTCACCCTGTATATTTAGCTAACCAGTTAATTTCTTCGTATGTAACTGATAAAGTAATCTAAATAATAATGGTAATGATAAAGCGTAAAACTGTAATATCTCGTAATATATAATATTCAAGTTTTAATTCAATATATTATTTACAGGGCTTAGTGAAAAATTATTATAAATTAACAGTATGAAATAAAGACAAAGTAAGGCCTTAGCTGTGAAATATGAAGAATAAAAGTTGTAGCTTTGGGCTTAACTTCAAACAAAACAAAAACTAAAATAAACACTGAGAATATGTAAAAAATGACATATCAGTACTTTGTTTTTCGGTACTTATTATTTAAGATTCACTGTTTATTTTTAGCTGTTTAATAGTTCTGTTTATATATCCCAAAATCGGTGATTTCAGTTTTCGCTTTTAATCCTGTAATGTGTATCCTGATATATCGTAGCCCCCTAGTGGCACAGCAAAATGTTTGCGGACTTGCAACACTGGAAACCAGGTTTCGATACGTGTGATTGACAGATCAAAAATAGCGCATTGTGTAGCTTTCCACTTAACTACATACAAGCCTAATATACCGTATTATGGCCCGGCATGGCCAGGGGGGTTAAGGCGTTCGACTCGTATTCTGAGGGTCGTGGGGGCGTTATAATGTAACGGTCAATCCAAATATTCGTTGGTAAAAGAGTTGGCGGTTGAGTGGTGATGACTAACTGCCTTCCCTCTAGTCTCACATGCTCAATTATGGACGGCTAACGCAGATAGCACTCGTGTAGCTTTGGGCGAAATAAAAAGTACCTATATTCTCCGTACGCTAGTTTCTCTCACGGGAATAACAGCATGTTCTAAGCTTTATAAGAACAGTTAATATTTTATATGAAATTATAAAACCAAACGATCCTTTATAGTTAAATCAAGTGAGGACAGGACTCAGGAAAGTAGATACGTTTATGTAAATTAAACTGAATAACCACCTCCGGTGTTTTTCTAATAGCGGAAAAGTACAGTTTAAAGTCAGAAGAATACATCCTAACCTGTTAATCACAGGTTCATGAGTCATACTTGTGTTTAATTGCGTATAATATATTGTTAAACAAGTAACCACTATTGTTACACTGCATATTGTTGAGAAACGAGAAATAATTGTATCGAAAATTAGTAATATTTTACTATATAGGGTCTAATGTATTTTCTTCACTCTTCCAAACAGCAATGACAGAGCGTGAATTCGACGAAATTTGTCTGTTGCATTGGAATTAGCGACTACGTCATCTTTTAGTCACAGATATTGATATGTAAATGAAAAATTCGGTTCAACCACTGAATCGTGATGTATAATTAATTAATTGAGAGTATGTAACATGTTTCCAAACACCTAAAATGTTTCAGGTGACTGGTGACACACTCACTACCACGGGTCACATGAACAGTGTCATTATATAGTGTTAATCGCGTGTTGTTAACGAGATGAACAAGAGTTGTAATGAAAGATGTAGCCAGTGATATTTATAGATATGTATACAACATATATGAAAGATATACGTACGTAACACACACCATCTACATGACTGTGAATCCACTGTTTGTTGAATGTATATATTGAATCTTGGATACGCTGTCTTTGCTTTGTTTAGAACAATGAAGGTTTGGTCGTGACCTTGTCTTTAATGTTTTCTAATAATCAGTGTTTGATTGGCCCGTGTGTGTACGAGGACATGACACTTGAGTTAAAACATGACAGATTCCACTGTACCTTTTCACTATTAACATATTTAAAATTATGACCAGGACGTGGTTAAACAAGTATATTTTTCATCATGGACCTCGGCGTTTCAATTAATTTCATATCTATGTTTCAATTTTTTGCTTATCTTGTGAAAGACAAACGTAAGTGTAACATACCCCTGGCTAGAAGCAAACACAATGCTGAGCTCTGAATTCTTTAATCCATAATTTCCAATACGTAACTTCCAAATCGAGCTCCATTATTTGTGGACGTTGATGCTTTGTAAAAATGACAGTCAAACCCCATTGTTGGTTTCCGGAGCTCAACGGTTTGCAATGGATACCGTCGACTAGCTGCCCTCTCTCTAGTTTGTTATATTAAAAGTGAGGATCATTAGAGCAGATAGCCATTGTATAGTTTTGCTTGAATGTCTGAAGCAAACCAATTATTAATAAAATTCGTGTGTCTTAGGAATGCCATGGTAGCCAAAGAGCTTGTAATATCAGTTTACGGTGATAAAAACTGGAGATCGATTGCCCGTGGTGGACGAAACGAAGATAGCCAGCACATTGTGTGCTTTGGGCAGAAACAAGCAATAAAGTAATAAAAAAAATGTGTATATTTAAACTTAAGACAATCTGATATTACTGGCTTGTTCTCCAATAGCTCAGCGTATGTCTAAAGGCTTAATATGCTAAAATTTGGGTTTCGATATCCGTGGCAAGTAGATCTCAGATAGCCCATTATGTTGCTCTTTGCGCTTAAGAACAATTATCCGCTTTCTTGCGATAATTTCTTGTTTTGCCCCATCTAGTGGCAAGTATTGTAACTATAGTGATAATTCCTTATAACTGTCTATATGCTAATATGTATAACCACTGTGTTATGTGTTAACCACTTCTGAATTCTTAGTAAAACCTGTATCTGTCACCAGGTGCCAACACTGAAAGTGTTGACCTTCTTCCCATACCTGAACTCGGGGCTACGTGGACCAGAAACCTTCCGATGGATGAAGGCCGCGAAAGTGACCAGATCTACGAATTCGATGGTGCTACGAGCGTTGTGATCCCAGAAACGATCTTAAACCACAATCTGACGGACAACTTTACCGTGACCTTCTGGATGAAGCACGAGCCACTTCCCGAGCCCAACCACACATCCCACCACACGAAAGAACACATTATCTGTAACTCTGACGATCACGGTAAAGATGTGTTTTAATATCAATAATGAGAGTAAAGGTTGGAATTAAAGATACATGTATATCTGTTAAAACATACTTTGTACTAATTGATAACTGGTTTGTATTCAAGGTCAAGATCACAACAGTTTACAACCTTACAACATTTAAATAAAACTCTAGAAACATTTTTATTTTTAAAGGGATTAATTTTTAATTTTCGTAACGTTTTGTAGGGTTATCATCAGGTGAGCTGTCGTCTGTTGTGGTCGAAATATTGTTGTAAAGTTAAGAAATTGTTATATTATTTTGTTGAATTTAATGAAAACATAATGAGCATATGACCAGGTCATTCATTGTTATATGAAAGTAGAAGGAAAGCGTCACAGAGTGAGAGAAGGTAAAATAACGATTGACAACAGTGAAATAAGTGAAAATATCTTTACTTCAAATTAACATATGTTATCAGCACGAGACGTTGTGTCTGAAGTCGAAGAATTATATTGGTTATATCAAGAAACATTTTGTGGCAAGGAATTTTATCATGCCCTTCAGAGCTGATAGTACTTCTTGACAACTGACCATCCTATTGGAGCAGGGACACCTGCTGCTGACTGTCGTTTCTGAAAAACTGGCCATCCTACTGGAGGAGAGAAACTAAGAGCTGACCATCCTACTCTGAAGTAGGAAGACCAACATGTGACCATAGTAAATCAAGGAAACCAACAGTTGAACATCATAGTGAGTCAAGGAAACCAACATCTAACCATCCTATTGAATTTGGCAGACCAACAGCTGACCATCATAGTAAATCAAGAAGACAAACTATGACAGTCGCTGTACGTTAACAGTAGCACTAATTAAGATGAAGAGAAAGAAAGGATAACATATTTAGTTTTCTGTCAATCCATTCATTTTTTTTTGTTGCCGCCTGCTGATAAAGGCCCATCTGTATATCACTAGTAAGCCTGATATCTAGGTATTAAAAAAAGAACTACGAAGTTCTCCCATTTCTTTTCAGTATTTAACACGTCTGTTTTATCTGTTTATAAGACTTTCCTTGCCCTCTCTCCCGGCGGGGAAGCGTTATGTTTACGGATTTAAAAAAACTAAGATCCGAGGTGCAATCCCCCATGGTGGACACAGCAGATAGCCCAGTGTGGCTTTGCCACAAAAATAAACAAAAAACAGAAACCTCTGTCCATTTTCTGTCTACATTCGCTTTATTGTCTGATCCTGAGGTTTTATGTTGATAATGCTTAATGGAGAACTAATGATTTGTATTCTGCTGTTATTATTTCTAACAGTGAGTGATAATTATAGTTTAACCAAAACTTTCACGATCGTATCATCATTGACATCATCCAGACACTTTTGGAGCACTTCATCCAGTCAGAAGACAAACCTAGAACGATCATACTCAGTTGGCTGTTGCAAAGGTTTCAGTTTTGTTTCTGTTGACGTAGATCACGCTTGAAACTAAATTACATAATACATAACTATTCAGAGCCATGCTAAGTAAACTGAGTAAAAATTGATTGAAGTAGTTTGTGATTGTTGTGGGTTGTTAATGTTTAACTATTGTTCATTTGTAATGTTTTTGTATTGTTGTGGGTTGATATTAATTATTGTTCAGTTTTAATGATTTTTGTGTTGTGGGTTGATATTAACTATTGTTCAGTTTTAACTGTTTTTGTATTGTTGTGGGTTGATATTAACTATAGTTCAGTTTTAATGATTTTTGTTTATTGTGGGTGGCTATTTATATTATTTAAAAGGATTAACACGCACGCTAGTACCACTAATTATAGTTGTTTTGTATCTGTACATATCACACTAGAGTTAGATTAACACGTTGGCTACTAAAACAAATATATTTTGTCACAGCTCTAGAACCTGAACAGATTTGTAGACGAGAAAACGTTTTCGTAATATCTATTCCCACCAGGAGGCGTAACGACGGGCATATGTTTTTGATTTATTGGTTACAATACAAACCGCGGTTCTTAGAAAGTACTGTTTACAACAGCCCATCATATTTAAACACTTGAAATCGGCACATCCGTACAAGACATACATAAACAACGCGACTACCGCGACAAGGCTCGTTTTCGTAGAAACGACATTGGGCGTGAAATCGATTGTCATCTCGAAAATACAGTTTCACTCTGATTGAGGGCAAAGATTGTTTTAAAGTAATAAGAGTCTCACTTGCATATGTACATAAGAGCTTGTGGTCATTTTGCCAATAAAAACTTTAATAAACAAATAAATGGAACTGTAGATTAGGTTATAACCTCAATAAAAATCATTTTTTTTGGTATATGCAATAATTTTATAAATTCTATGTTGTTACCGATTTTCCGGAATCACTGATATCGTCATTTTGGTAACTGTTATCAAGTGCGTGTTTTTAATTGTATTTTTAACTTAATTCTGAGAACTTGTGACAGTAAAAATAATAATGTATTGATAAATAATCACACCGTGTCTGCTATATCCTGTACTGTTACACCAAGACTTGTCTTTCAAGGTTTGGATATATCACATATAATCTTTGAAGTATATTGTCATTTAATATGATATTGCTTTTATTTTAGATATTGCGTGTGTTTAATATTTCAATCATATAGTAATTTATAATCCTTAAATTTTATCAGAAATTCTCGCTTATTGGAGAGGGTTCGGGTTTTAGGCCTACAATAATCGCACACCAAGTGAATACTTAGTTTTATACTGTTCTGCTCGTCTTTATGGTGTCACACATGGTACTGTGTTGTTATTAATTTTGTACTTTAATATCCTTATTTTCACCAGAAGTTATAATTTCATTCCTTAATGTCTTTCCGCTTCATCTTACTTGGTAACTGTTCCCAGTAGATTAAACTAACCTATTAACAGCTCTGGTAACTCCTGTTACAAATCACTGAGATGACATTAATAACAACAAAGAAAGAGCTCTGAAAGCCATAGTTCGGTGATTTCTCACGAAGTCTTACTATACGCGAGGGAGATAATGTTGTGGTGATGGTTAATCATCCTAGAATGACCCGATGGTGTGTAATCCATCACTGTAATTATCGTGGATAATGATGACAAGAACTCCCTGATAGAATCTGTCTAATGATGTCAAAATCAGAAAACAGTAGAATAATTTTGTATATAATATTGTGACAGGGTTTCTCTTGTTGTGAATGGGTTTTATTTCGAATTGTTAAATTAAAAAACAATGCAAAGTCAAGTCCATTTCTTGCTGGCGAAAGCGTTATATACTTAGAAGTTAGACTGTGTCACGAACTAACGGTAGGCTTAACGTATAAATAAGGCAAAACTGTCACTTGAATATTTTCTCTTCAAGGTACTTCATCTATGTCTGTTTCGTCGTTGAATATTCACGAAATTTAAGAAGCACACGAAACGACCAACAAACTCGCTAGCTCATCAAATGAACTTCTGCCCAATAATCAATAAATAAAACTTAAGCTAATTACGCCAAACTCACGTTTCTATTGCTTCTAATCTGTTTCCTAAACTTTCAAAAACATTCGAAACGTTAAAGCCTTGCGCTCACCACGTAACACGATGGTATTTTGCAGAAACAACAATACAAATTTATATATGAATAAAAACCGACAACAACAACCATAGTATACAACAGTACTTATGTTCTTTTGAGGAAGATATAAACCAGCATTTACTCGGACATGTCTTTATTATGTCAACATAAGACTATATTCACGGTCAGTTAATGATTGGTATCAAATTCAATCACATCAGTCTGTCTTTTAATTTATTCCTCCCTCTCCTGGTGGCTTAGTAGCGAGTTCGAGGGCATATAACGCTAAAAATCTGGTTTCGATAATCGCACTGGACAAAGCATAAATAACCCCACTGTGTAGCTTTGTGCTTAACAACAAACAAACATATAACTTTTCATAAAGAATATGAAAAAATATTTTGTGTTTGCCTTTAGTTTATTTAATTAGGTGCTTCATAATAAAGTAAGAAGAAGTGTGTTGGTATTTAGACCTAGTATGACTTAGTGGTTAAGGTGTTTGACTCGCAATTTGTGTGTCGAGGGACCAAAATCTGTCATCAAACGTGCTTGTCCTTTCAACCATGGTGGTTTTATAGTGTGTTGGCGAAGTTGTTCACTGATAAAAATTAGCCCAAGAGTTGGCAGTAGATGGCGTTGACTAGCTACTTTTCTCCTAATCTGTCTCCTCAAAAGTAGTGATGGCTCGAACAAATATTTTCCGACTAGTTTTGTGTAAAATTTAACTAACTTAATTAAAAGCCTTATTACTCCTAAGAATATATGTATATATGTTTTATTAAAAGTTGAATAGTATGAAACATTCGTTTTTATTAGTTTTTATGAAATTACAATGGCAAGAAAATGTAAAATTTAGACATCTATACAAAATTTACAATCTAAAACTTGTTAGAGTAAACGTCTCTTAAGGATCAATACGTGATTTATGCTCAAATATAAGAAGTCTAATTTTTCAAAATAATCCTGTATATTTTAGTTACAATTAATTTAGCCTTTATAAAACTTGTATAACTTATTTTCAGTTCATAACCGTCACCATTACTCGATCTTTGTCCGGAACTGCCGATTGATCCTTTTGTTACGACGAGAGTTTTATCAAGAAAGGCCAAGTGTTTTCAGGCCTGCAGAGTGGAGATGGAAACTTCCAGAAGTATGTGATAATCAGTGGCATCACTTTGCTGTCAGTGTCAAGTTTCCTCAGGTATGTTTTCAGATAACTGAGTAACATTTCTTAAATGTGCATAGATCTAAGAATTCTCAATAGGTTGAATTTTGGGGTCATATTAATAGAGCTTATGGGCCTTGTATGAACTACATGTAAATTAGAGCTATGAGTGTGCTGTAAAAGTGATGATCAATGATTTCATCATGATTTAAACATCAGTTGTTTTAATTTATGAATCTTGGGTTTCTTGACAAGTTAAAGCAGGGATTTTATGTAAGTTATATAGCAAGAATGAGTGGGTGATCTAACGATTTAGAAACATTTGCATGTACTTTTTAACCTGGAAGAAACCTGACTTTAGTTAGTTATTAGTATGTCATACGTATAGTCACATTTTATTATTGACTAAGGGATCAATCAGTTTCTGCAGATCCCCTAAAACTTGTGTAGTTAGCAAGATGGTGAACTAATTTGCTACTATACCATTAATTTTCAAATAATTAGTTCTTTTTGAGTCATACAGATGTTTTTTAAGTTTTATTGTAATGTGGTATATATATTATTTTGTAATGTATCAGGTCACTCCTTGCTACTGAATGCCTTGAGTGACTGATAATAAGTGCTGTGGGTGACTGTCTCTTAATAAATGCTATGGACAGTTTATAAATGTTCAAATCTATTACAGTTTATTAAATAAGACATAATAAAAATAACACAATATGCATAATTCCATTTTTGATTATCAGCTAGTGTATTAACCTATTACTCTTATTTTACTTTAATCTTAGACTGAAATATTCTACTGGTGTTTTTTTGGTTTTTTTTAAGGCATCTCTCTATGTGGACGGACAGGTCTTCAAAGTCACTGCTAATAATCCGGAAGTCATTGATGATTGGCCTTTACATCCAATGAAAGGTGTCAACACCACATTTGTTGTTGGTGCTTGTTGGCAAGGTGAGCGGAAGTTTTATTAAAAACTTAAAAAATTATGGATCATGAGCTGACATTTGAGTTCAGTCCACATTGAACATATAGGGGCCCCTGGGATGACATTAGGGGATGAAATCCCAATGCTAACTCATCATATCACTTTCCATCAGTGAAAACAAGGATTGCTGACAATTGGCCCAACAGTTCACTAATTATGAACGGATACACACTGGTAGAATAATGGTTGATATTTCCTGATCTAGTTCTGTAACTAATGGTATTTTGTCAGTAAAATCTGGCCTAGTTCTGTAACTAATAGTATTTTGTCAGTAAAACCTGGTTTAGTTCTGTAACTAACAGTATTTTTCAGCAATACCAGACATAATGCTCATTTTCCAAATTTTCTGTAATACAAACATTAGGTATAACCAAGATTTATGTTTTTTGCATATGATTGAGTTTTAAATGTTTTTCTGTAACCTTTGTGTTAGATTTGTTATCACTAGTTTGACATGTCTAAACTAATACTGGCTGAAAGGTTACTATTGGACACTGATTTTATAAAGTTACAACAGGTTCTTAGAACAACTAATCCACATTTCAACCATGTACATATAACAAAACTGACATAAATTATGTTATATTTCAGGTCGAGAGAATAAAACAAACTTTCATTTTCATGGCTATCTCGCGGGTTTGTCTCTTCTTCGTGGAGAAACTGAAAACCTTGAAGTTTTGTCTTGCTTACATCAGTGTAAAGAGAGCCTAGAGGAACCATCAACTGACTTGTTGGAACCGGGAATGGTATAATTTCTAATATTGTTTTAAGTATAACCTCTATTGTCAAGGTAATTATTGTGAGTGAAAATTCAGAACAAATTATCAAAGATATTGTTTGATCATCAACTAACTTAGTGGAACCAAGAATGAATTGTTTTAATGCTAATATAAACTGTAATCTTTTGTTTTCATCAATAGTTGCGAGGTGGGAAAAGATATCTGTCACCATGTAAACAAATGTCAGTTTATATTCACCATGTATGGCAGATTTATCATTGTACCTGAGGTATTGTTAATGAAACATATAAACAGTCACCATGTGAACAAATCAGTTTAAATTCACCATGTACATCAGAATTATCAGTGTACTTGAGGTATTGTCATAGAAATGTATAAACACTGTCACCATGTAAATAAATATCTGTTTAAATTCACCATGTATATCAAAATTATCAGTGTACCTGAGATATTGTCATTGAAACATATAAATGCTGTCACCATGTAAACAAATATCACTTTAATAATTTCTACTTTACAAATATTTTGTTGTTATTATAGCTGAAGAAATAATAACTGCTGAATTTCACTACTAATATCCTGTCTGAATAAATATGTCACAAGTTTTACTTTGTCTTGAATGAAGGAACTGATGACAAACTCTGAGAAAACACAAGTGACTATGGAGGGGAATAACAAAGAAAACCTGGAGAAACTTGTATCCAATGTAATGTACTGGAACTCTAGAAAATTCCCAACTCCTGGCCGTCGAAATTTGTATCTTGACACGGTTGTTATGTAAGCATAGAATATTAAATACAGTTTTAATTGTAATAAACATCTGACATGCCAAAAATTCTTTCATATAATGTAAAAAAAAGCTGCTTTTCTTTAACAGAAATTTTATTTACATAAGTAAAATGTAACCACTTTTAGAATTTTGTTAAATCTCCTTCAAATGGAGAACCAACAGGAACTGAAGTATTCGCTTCACAAAGGTAATGAAACATGTCCTACGTGTATGTTTTAGTTTATGTACTTTTGGGTGGCTGGTGTATTTACAACTATTTCTGTTTCATTGTTCTGTGCATGTATCAGGATAAGGAGATCTGGGACTTATTTACAGAAGCACTGATTTTTAGCTGATTGAACAGCACTTTATTATTGTAATCTAATGTAACTTTGATCATTTAATTATTGTAAATGTTGTATGTTTGAAGCTAAAACTGTTTTTGGTAATTTCAATTCTATTTATGTATTTATAAACCAGCTATATATATTTACTGTCAGAAGTTTTATAGGAATAGGTTTGTGTTATATATCTTGTTGAAACTCTCTTGTACCATCCAGGTGTTCTAATGGAAAACCCCAGAAAGTTCCAGAAATCAAAAGTTATGTGATGGTCATGCAACCAGAAGAACCCAGTATTGTTATCAATGGCACCTCTAACCTGGCCCGAGAGTACAAAGCTTTTAAAGAGGGCATTGAACTCTTCAACACAATATCTCTGACAGTCGACCAGAATCACGAGGAAGAGTTTTCTGATGTGGTCGTCACTATTGATAATAAAGTGGACAAGTGTTCTATCCAGGTTTATCCACCTCTAAATCCAGATCACGAGTACTTTCGTTTACCACAGAATCTGATGTTGCATCTTAGGGTTCATCACCGAGATCATAAGGAAGGAGTAATTATTTATGGTGAATGTTAAACTTAATCAAAAACTAATAATTACAGAATTGTAAGTTATTTAAACACTGTTGTTCTATCTGGACCTGGATGGTGACAGTGAATCACCTCTTTTTCAGTTTTTTTATTCAGCCAGTAATATCTTTTTATAGAAGGTGAATTTGATTTGATCCTCACATGAGTAACTGGTTTTTACTTTTCCATTCAACAGCTTTGTATCTGTTAAATATATTAACCTTTATACTGCTGTCTTTACAGGAGCAGACAAAATTCACAACTATGAGCTGATTCTTCGACAGATTCTATATTTCAATCGAAAACCAGCCTACTACCTAAATCGGGCTTTTAAACTGGTTTGCTTTGAACTGAATGACCGTTTTGTCAGTAATGAATACATCCAAACGGTAAGGCGTGTTTCTCCCTTCTGGTCGAATACTTTTACTTTTTTTTTTTACTTTAAAACTTCAGAAACTATGAAATGGAGTTTATCCATTGATCTCAACTAGTATGCTTATACCACGAATATAAATCATGAACCCATATACTGCTACATACCATATATTTCCGACATTAGCAGAAAAATAACCAACATTTGGCGAAAACTAGTAACAAAATATGACATTCCAGTTAATACCAAATTTATTCAAAAACCAGGCACAAAATTGAGGTCTATACCATGTAAAAACTACACTGACAAACACCACACCAACATTATTTATAAAATACAATGTGATAACTACCATGACTTCTATATTGGAGAAACAAGTAGAAAAATGGAAACCAGATTCAAAGAACATAAAAAGTCACATTCATGCATTTTTGAACACTGCAAGTCAAATAAACACAACATAACCACAGAAAACACTCACTCAAACAACAAACAACTGTTTGGCCTGTGATGGTAATAAGTGTAAACTAACAACTCTCTGGTCTGTAATGGGGATTGGTGGAAACTAGCAACTGTCTGGTCTGTAATGGTAATTTTTAAAATTGCCTGAAACAAATTTTCCTGTCTTCTATCTCTTGCACTAAATTATTCTGGATTTGAGTGTGTACATATTTTTCATTCATAGGACATGAAGTAATATATGTGTGTATGTGTGTGTGTGTGTAGTTTTTCTTTTAGAGTTATGTTTTCTAGTCAATAATTGTAAAAGAGCAATACAGTTTCCTTCGTTTAAACTTGTAGATTTAGCAAAATTATATATTATTGAGAAACAATGATATAATTATGTAGTGTATTATTAAATTCATAATTATTGTAAAAATAAACATGATATATAACACATAATGAGCCAGAATCACAGATTGTGTAATTAGACTTCATATAACACAGGTATCTTTGTAACTGTATTTAATTTTTTGATAGAGGTAATATTGATACAAATTTTTTGCATGCAAAGTTATATTGAACTACTATAAAAGCCCACCAGAAATGACAGGAAACCAAAGCTAACCCAAATTTTGAACATCCAGAATGCATTTGCAACTTTGCTGTTCATAAACTCTGATTTCATTGACATTTAGAGTTCTCACCAAATAACAATGAAGAACCAACAGTTTGATTTACAGCTACATAACACATAATCACATGCATATGATATTGCTGTTCACAACAATTAAAATAACTTAGGGTTTCTAACTTTCATTTCATTACTTTGGAAGGTAAGCATAAGGGACAGAATGACAAAGATAGTGAGTTTGTTACTGTTTAGTGGTTATTTTTTAAATAAAACAAACTATATAAATAGATATTTCTCTAGAAGAATTGCACATGATGCTAATTAGTAAATCAAGAAACAAAATTAAAACAAGCATCAGCAATTTTCTGTTATACTTTTCTTAAAGGGGTGGAGAGCTCTTGTAATTTGATTTACTGTGTTTGGGTTTATAACTGTTTCAGTTTTTTATTCTTTAAGCTTCACTATATCTTAGTATAAAAGATTTTAATGCAGTATAAAAAGAGAAAGTACCAAAAATAAATAACTGATTCTAATGCTTTCTACTCAGTTGACTGTCATCCATCCTCGTGCCGAACCCAGTCATGAGGTAGAAAACCACGTCAATCCTATACACATTGCTCATGCTCAAGTCAACAAACAAAAAGTGGATATTCAACATCCAAATGTGAAGTCAGAACATGTTAACACTAATGGACTGGATGGTAGAGAAACTGTTACAAAAACCTCTGCAAGTATGTCCTTCTGTTAGGCCTTATTCTGGTCTCCAACTACCAGTTGTGCATAATTTCTATTCATGTTTTGTCTACTTAACATGTTTAAACAGACTGTTCTCTTACCCACAAAAACCTCGTAATTCTTACAAATGTATCATTTTAATTCTGTTAGATATACATGTCATATTTTGTTTGTGTTAGACATGTCTATGATACTGAGGATTCCAGTGGATTCATAGGGTGTAATGGATTCTCTTGGATTTGTATGATATGGGTGCTTTTGATATTTAACATTCTGATGGGTGTATGGTATTAAAGATTCCAGCATATATGTGTGATTTAACACTATGTAAGAAAATTTTTCCTTTTTCTTGTTCCTGGGCAGAAAGTGTTATTTCCCAATTGCTTATGCCTAAAGTAAATAGAAAAGACCTATTTTTCTCCTCAAACTTTGCTTTTGTGACTTGGGAGCATATGACGAAAACGTGATGGGAGACTATATTTGGGGGCTGATACATGAAAGTGATTTACATTACAGTCGCAAATCTTGAAAAACTTCTCACTTCTAAACATTTTTGTTAATTTTTGCATAACCTTAGTATAAATACATGTAAATCTTGATTCATATGTTGTCTTATTCAGACCTAATGAAAATGTGAAAATTTGCCCATTTTTACATAGAAGACAGGTTAATTTCTAAATTTCATTATCCAGGTCACAGAAGCGAAGTTTGAAGGGAAATAATGCATACTATCCAGGAACAAAATTTGTGTTATATAGTGTTATGGATTTCGTTGTATAACTTGTAATGTTCTGGAACAATATCAGTCATGTAACATTATGTACAAAGTTATCAAAGAATGAAAGAATGTTATCTTAAGTTCTGGGTGAGAACAATGAAAGTGTATAAGTAATTATAATTGTTTTCAACAGGCCATGCTATGACTGTTATCATAGTAGTATGTGTAGGTTTTCTGGTCTCTATGATTGTTCTTGGAGTGATTCGAATTCGTGCAGCCCATCGTAGATCTCGGGAATCTCGGGAGGATGAGCAAGAGATGGCTTGGGATGATTCGTCCCTCACAATCACTGTTAATCCAATGGATGTAAGTATGAATGACTTCAGAATAAACAACTAAGACAAGGTTGTCTTAAACATTTACATGTGGTATAGGCTAAATATTCTCCCATTTGCATTTCAGATCTCATGATAAAACATATGATTCCTAATTTGCCAAAAAAAAACACCAAAAAACTGTGGCTTTAACTTCTTTTAGTTAAGGTAATGTATATACCAGTTATCATTTAATTTTTTGTGCAGTGTATGGAAACAGATATAAAATACAATGCCCTGTAATTATAACACTTTCAAGGCACAACCTACAATGAACTATTAATTTTAAGACTTTATTATTAGAAGTTGATGTCATTTTTAGACATTTGATACTTGCTCATCACACCACCCTCTGGTGGTTCACTTGTAAACTATCTGCATGCTCATTATAGATTACCTAACTGTCTTACCTGACCCGACAAGGCCAGGTGGTTAGGGTACTCGTCTTGCACTCTGAGGGTCATGGGTTCAAATCACCATCATACCAAACATGTTTACCCTTTCAACTGTGGGGACATTATAAAGTAAAGGCCAATTCCACTATCCTTTGGTAAAAGAGTAGCCCAAGAGTTGGAAGTGAATGGTGACAACTAGCTGCCTTCTCTCTAGTCTTACTTTGCTAAGTTAGGGATGGTTAGCACAGATAACCTTCACGTAGCTCTACATAAAATTCAAAACAAACAAACATCATTGTCCTATCCACTTCCTCTAACAGCACATTCCCAGCTTTCCCCTGAAGAAGAAAGGTCCACCTTTCAAAAACTCTCAGGTTACAGAATATTGCATATTTGTATTCAGTTGATTTCTTGAACTTATGTTTATTTCTAATGTCATGGTGGGATAGATATGCCAATAAGGTCATATCTGTTATCATTATTTAGTTACATTTTCTATTAGTACTTAAGTTTGTGTCACATTAAGGCATAGCTTTACTGAACTAAACTACACCTTCAGTGTTAAGTGGAAACTTCGAAATCTTTCAACTGTATTTAGGCCTAATAGTACATGAACTCTAGGTCTAATGATACAATAACCCTGTAGGCCTTGTGGTACATTAATGTAAAGTTGGTTTCTCTTTTGTTCTTTTTTAGCAAATTGACCAACCAAATAAGGCTAAGCCCCTACAGGAAGATGAAGACAGTGACAGTTCAGATGATGGTAGCAGCTACCATGATGGGGAAAGTTCTGAGGAAGAAACTGAACAAGTGAAGGAGCGAGACCTTGAATGGGATAACTCCAACATTTCATTCTAACTTTATCAGCTTATTTTTTTTCCCCTCTTGAAACACTTTGTTTTAATTCCCTTTCTATTGTATTAAAACAATATACTGAATACTACATAGAAAGCAGTTAGATGTTATGTACACCTTTACAGCTGTGAAACGTGACTCAACGTAAACAAACTCTAAACATTAGCTCGCTTTTTTGTTTGTTTGCATCTTTTGGTTCTCTCACTACTTGAATTGTACTTCTTTTTGAGTGTTTTTTGAAACATTTAATAAGTTTATGTATTAGTTTGTGCCATAATGACTTTCTAAGCTCATGTTGCTGGCATTTCGACATTCCTCAAGTGGTGTAAATCAAAAATTTATGTTTATTTTTAAACTGTTCTTGGCATACGTCTTAAACTTTTTTTATATACTTTTAAAAGAATACTTCATACAACAGTTGATCATGCTGTCCCCCTTGTTTGTAAAAATCAGTATAATTAGTAATGTGTAATAACCACTTTACATGTAAGGCTTGGGAAGCAGTTCCCATAAAGCTTTGACAGTGGGTCAGTTTAGATTTGTGTTAACACTGGTCTATAGTAGCACAGTTTAGGTTTGTGTTAACTGGTCTATGGCAGCAATGTTTAGGTTTAGGTTTGTGTTAATACTTCTCTATGGCAGCATAAGTTAATTTTATCTTAACACTGGTCTATAGTAGCACAATTTAGTTTTGTGTTGACACTTATCTATGACAGCACAGCTTAGGTTTGCATTAACACTTCTCTATGGCAGCACAGCTTAGGTTTACGTTAACACTGGTCTATAGTAGCACAGTTTAGGTTTGCATTAACACTTCTTTATGGCAGCACAGCTTAGGTTTGCATTAACACTTCTTTATGGCAGCACAGCTTAGGTTTACGTTAACACTGCTATATAGCAGCACAGTTTAGGTTTGTTAAAAGTGGTGTATAAAAATATTATAATTTTGTAAAGATATTTCTTGAGTTTGTTTTAATAATAGTTTACACAGGAAAGGTTAGGTTTATGCTGTATAGATGAAGCATATACACTTATGTTAACAATGATCTATGGAAGTCGGTTTTAGACTTGTATTAATAGGCAAAAAAATAGATATGTGCTCTGTAGAAGCAGGGTTTAGGCTTGTGTTAACAGTGGTCTATCAGAAAAAGAGTTTAAGGTTCATGTTGTGAGAAATTTTGTCTACTAACACAGTGAATTGAATAACATATCCATATGTACTTATTATTTTCTTTTTTTTTCATGATGTAACTGTGGAAGCATTTTACTTCTAACCTCTTCTGTTGTAGATATGTAGCCATAGTCAGAGCACTTTAGATGTATTTAATACGTGTACTGAAATTTTTTTGTTTGTCTTGTCTTTAATGTGTGTAAACAGATGGTCAGTCATTTATTGTTACTCATGTTTCCAAGAGAAAGGTTTTGTTTGCAAAAAGTGTGTGGCACTCTAAGAATCAGTCTTGGTAACTTCATATCCAGTCCCAAGAGGGACACAATTGTGAAATTCATTATGGTTTTGAATTCCCATCTTATGTATGTGTATATCAATACAGGCAACAGTGCTACAAATTATCTTAATTCTCAAACACACAACTTACTTAAGTAAATTAAATGAAAATTGGGTTAAAACTCATTGTGTTAAAGTAAGTTAAAGCCTTCTATAGATTTTACCCAAGTTGAAAAGTTATGCCATTATGTACAACAAGGTAGTAAGATGCTGTATCAATGTCTCTCTAAACTTTAAATTTTTCTTACCCCAATCTTTAAGATAGGTGAAGAATGTGTTGGGTAATATAACACTGAATTAGTAATAAGACACAAACCTGTTTTCATGGTTCGCATATGTTACGTGACTTCCAAACACAACCTTCTCTCAGGGACACAGTACTGTGAGAGTCGAAAGAATTAAAAAAGTGATTTGTAAGTTGTTGTAACTAACACTGTAATGGCGAAACATTCCATTTATATTGAATAAATAAATATAAGATGCTTTGTTTTGTTTCTGTTGTGGGTAAAGGGTAGCTTTTATTTGATTTCCAATATACTTCAATAAGTAGTTTCTTTCCAGCAATGTGACAGTAGTGAAGAGTTGAAAAGATCTAGGGAAAGTTTTGAAGTCAGTATTTAAATACAGAAAAAAATACATAAATTTTAGGTTTTTATTTGAATGAATTATATATATATATATATATATATACAAGAACAATGGTCTACTTCTCAAGGGGTCACACCTTTCAATAACTGGACGAGATAGCTCCAAGTGACTTGAATCATACTGGTTTTATAATTTGTAGAGTTTCTGATTTACTGATGTTTTTCCAAGATTTAAAAAAAAAAAAGAGAAAATTCAAATTTAGCTTTGAGTATTAAAGTTTTTAACCAATTATTTTTGTGTGTTCAGACATTTTTTATTTACACCTGAGAATATTTTACTTTACATCACTTATTTCTCAAGTCCAAATTAATAATGATTTCTTGTATTACATGTCTTCTTTTTAAGTCCAAATTAATAATTTCGTGTGTTACATCACTTCTTTCTTAGGTCCAAATTAATAATAATTTCTTGTGTTACATCACTTCTTTCTTAGATCCAAATTAATAATAATTTCTTATGTTACGTGACTTCTTTCTTAGGTCCAAATTAATAATAATTTCTTGTGTTAAACTAAAGGATTATTTCTGTTTTCTACAAGATTTAACAGTTACTGAATCTCACAGCATTAAAACTTTGAATTTAAATGTGGCACGTAACAAACGAACTGCATGTATATACATTGTGGAAAGAAATAAAGTAACTTTAGGAACTTACTAACAAGAAATAATACACTGGCTTTACAAATCTCAAATTTGGAAGTGTCAAATGAATTTTGACAAATTATTTAATATTTTTCTTGAGGATAAAAGATTAGGTTAAATGTTAGAGGTAATTCTTTGATATCTAAAAATTCAAACGTCATGAACTTTAGTGAAACAAATATTCATCATCTAAGTATATACTGTTTGGAAATATTTGTAAGTGTTGCAATGAAATAATACATTTTACCCTTAAGTCTGTGTTTGTTGTTCATTACTTTCAGCTGTATTTTTAACAGAAGGACTTGCGACAATTTACACTGGATTTAGTAGTCTCTGTACCTCTGTTTTCTTCACACAAGTAAATTTTTGTCTATAATACATCCTCACCAGAATTGAAGAATTATTTTAGATGAATGAGAATATTAGGTGAAAAGAAAGTATGAATAATGGAAGACGTTATAAGAATACTGTAAAATGAAAATACAAACCCAGTCTGTGCAGACTTGTGTAAAAATGCTTATATTAAAGTCAGGGAGTAATTATTTTCCAACACTAAATAGTGAAACATAAGATATTCACTTTCTGTGTTGCTAAAGGTACTGTTGCACTGTTAGGTCTAAGCGAACATCATGGTGTGAAAGAAACTGATTACTTGACTTACTCTACAAAGATTTAAATACAGAAAACAAAAACATGTTTTGGCCTTCACAGTTGTCCTTCCACACACACATTTGAGAAAAGTAAAAATTTAAACCCACCATTTTTTTTCGTGAAGTCATTAACACCACTTCGTATACTTTTATAGCCTCCCAGTGGCATAGTAGTAAGTCTACAGACTCGCACTGCTAGAAACTAGAACAAAGATAGCCCATTCTGTAGTTTGGTGCTTAATTCCAAATAATCACTCTATACACCTATAAAGTAGTTTCCCGCTGGTACAGCGGTAAGTCTAAAGATTTACAACGCTAAAATCAGGGGTTCGATTCCCCTCGGTGGACTCAGCAGATAGCCCAATGTGGCTTTGCTATAAGAAAAAAATACACATACTATAAAGTGCTGACCTCTATTACTAACTTACTCGAAAAGTTAGTCAACCAGTTAGAAAAATGAAACTGTCACCTAGCCTGTCTTCTTACCAAATCTTAAACTTATTCCTTTATGTCTTCTCTTCAGATACACCAAAGATAATCAGGCTACTCTTTTATCAACGAATGGGTAAATTGATCACACTTATAATGCCCCCCACGGCTGAAAGGGCGAGTATGTTTGGTGTAACGAGGATTCGAACTCGCGACCTACGAATTACCAGTCGAGTGTCCTAGTCACCTGGCCATGTTGGTTGTTCAATGAGACATCCAGTTTTCATTGTTTCTTTATTTCACTGCGAATCAGAAGAATTTTTGTTTAAAATATCAGTACTTGATGTGATTTGAATAAAAATAATGTTGAGCTGTGTTAACAGCATCATTTATACCAAATATTTAAATTCTAAAAATGAAATTAACTTTTGTACATGCAAGAACGAAAAAAATAAAATAATAGCTATTGGACGATATGTTAGGTTTGTCTTACGGCCTAGCATGGCCAAGTGGTTAAGGCACCCGACTCGATTCTGAGGGTCGCGGGTTCGAATCCCTGTCACACCAAACATACCCTTTCAGCCGTAGAGCCATTATAATGTGATAGCCATTCCTACTATTCCTTAGTAAAAAAGAGTAGTCCAAGAGTTGGCGGTGGGTGGTGATGACTTCCCTCTTATACTGCTTTCCAACGCAGATAGCCCTCATGTAGCTTTGCGCGAATTTCAAAAGCAAAACAAAAAACCTTTGTGTTTGTGACAAGTCACTCACTAAGCAATCGGCACTGTATTCACTGCATGGAATTGAGTCTGAGATTTTAGCCTCATAAATCCGTGAAGTTAACGCTGAACTACAGTATTTAAATATTCTGACAATGATTGAAAGCTCTTGTTTAATGATTGCAATCATGCGTACTAATGTTTTAGTTAATAGCCTACAGAAAATGTAATAGAACGACTTAGCTGCATTTCAACCCATTTATTTTCTTATGCTGTGTTCCATAAGCTTGTTTTGTTTTTTAAACGTCGTATAACTAATAAAAATTAAAATATCTACTTGATGTTTAACCCACTCATCGGATAAGGATCGATTATTATAATTTGTTTGTTTTTTTGGAATTTTGCACAAAGCTACTCGAGGGCTATCTGTGCTAGCCGTCCCTAATTTAGCAGTGTAAGACTAGAGGGAAGGCAGCTAGTCATCACCACCCACCGCCAACTTTTGGGCTACTCTTTTTACCAACGAATAGTGGGATTGACCGTAACATTATAACGCCCCACGGCTGAAAGGGCGAGCATGTTTGGCGCGACCGGGATGCGAATCCGCGACCCTCAGATTACGAGTCGCACGCCTTAACACGCTTGGCCATGCCGGGCCGATTATTATAGTCTATTTGCACAAAGCAACACAACGGGCTTGGTTGTGTGGGCCCAGGGCCTAATGATTTTTTGAGACCCACATCTCTTGTAATTTTACACAGAATAAAATTATCAGTGGGCTTCCATTGAGACCATGGGTCCTGGAGCTAAGCTACCTCTTGCCCCTGCCTAAACACGCCACTGAACGGGCTATTTACGCAATGCTCACTACGGATATTGAAACCTAATTTTTAGCATTGTATGTCCACAGTCATGCCATTATTCTACTGGGAGACATGATTATAGTGTGTATGTGTTTTTAACTATGAGTAAAAAATCGAAATTCACTTAAAAGACGTCTTCAAATATTTATTTATGTTTGCTTTATTTATTGTTTTAATAATGAGAATTGGTAAGTACTGCAATGCACATTAAGATTTCTGTTATTTCGTCAAAACTGAAAACTTTATCAAGATGTGTAATATTACTTTTATGTAAATACTTCGAAAAACTGACGACCTACTAAATTCCACAGAATACGTCTTGCCATATTTTGGGCTTAGCTAAAAAGTAGTTCTCTAGATAATGGCTAATTTTCTAGGAGCCATCTTCTAAATTATTCAACAATGTTTCTTTATTGCCGAATAATAACAGTTATCGTATCGCTCAACAAATAATTATACAACTTAAAAAGTTTAAAGTGTTATTTTTGATAATAACATCTCCCATAAGGAAAAAAAAAACATGAAAAATAAAACTACTTAGTACATACTAATCCATGTGCCAGGCTGCGCCACGTTTTTTGCATTCGTTTTTAATATAGCGCTAGAATTAGTAATATTTTTAAACTAAATCTTTTAAAAAAAGAAAGAAACTCTATTAAATATGATATCATTTCGTCAGTCATGAGCTTTATTAATTTACGAATTAAATTATTTTCATTTAAATTTTACTTATCTAAAATATCCACCTTTATTATTTGATATACATTTGTTGAGCTAATAGTGAGGAAGACAGTTTTATAATGCACAGGTGCCAATGTTGTGTCATTCTGACTCTGCGATTTATTCAAACATACTTTAATACGTATCTATTAACATTTGTACAAAGTCGTGATATCCCTATTAAACATTTCTTTGACAAACACATATAAGTAGAAAGTAATCGGTCAGTTCAAAAATTTTCTCAGCAGAAATATATTATATTTTTAGAATAACAACAATATTATGTCTCGTACCTTTATAATAAAATGGTTACCTTAGAGAATTAAGGAAAAGTAATGAAAATACATATTTTAAATATAATCTTTCCGAGGACAAATGAAATTTGGATTGATTTTTCATATTGGAAAGTTTGGTATCAGTACAGAGCAATATTACTTATATGAAGCAAATTATTAAATTAGTAATATGTAAATAATATAAATGCTTCTATATCGTAAAAATGTGGTCGAACGTCACATTGTATTACGGCGCCACCCCAACCTGTTTAGTAAACTGGTTTTTAAAAGGTAAGTCTAATACTCTTGACAAAACTCAAAAAAAGAAAAAAGTATTTTTATTTTCAAGTGTTATATAAATAATTGTTTATATGTTGTAGCAATATTTAATTCGTAGAAAAGTATGAACAGTTACTTTTTTTTAGTGTGTGAAAAGTGCACGAACTTGTTAAAGTCAAACCTAAGGAAATAACGTTGATGCTTAAAAGTTAGATTAAAATGAAGTTCGACATTTTTCGTGTCGTAAGGGCACCCAGCGTTGAGTGGTTTAACATTACTTAATGTTATTACTGAAAAGTTCCATATAATTAACTGTAGGTTTTTTCTATTCAGGTATTTCAGTGTCAGTTTTGTGAAGGGTGATATATTTTTCACAAAGTATGAATATTTTACTTTTTGAGTTGAATATTGATCACGTTAAAATTTATCTGCCAAGACGTATTTAAGTTGTTCTTAGTTTGACTTTAAAACAAATTGTAAATTTTTTAAACTAGGCTTAAACTCAAACGTCATTTCACTTTCAGGGCCCCAAGTCAGTGTGTTAAAGTTTCAACTGATATTAATGCGTAATCGGTGACACATTATTATAATTATTTTTAGGACTTGTTAAATTAAAACCATTCCTTAGGACTCAAGAGATAAATGTGGTTTAGCGCTAATATTATATAATCTTAATGCTTTGTAACTTAGATTTTGTAATTTTAGACCAAACATATCCTGATGTTTATATTAAATTACATAACACAACACTTTTGTAATACATGAAGTCTATGTTAGGGCATTGAAATTTGAATATAAGAACTCTCATGTTACCTGATATTATAGAAAACTCGTCAAAATGAAGAAAGGAATGTAAATAATATGTTTTGTGGTTCACTTATATAGATTTTTAGTATCATAATCATGGAATCAGTAGAACTTGCAGATTATATGAGATTGAAGCATTTTCACTATACACAAGTGTGTGTGTGTGTGTGTGTATAAATTTTTACGTATAGGGGATAGGGTCCATTGTTAATCCTAAATTTATACTTTTTAAAGAACAAATACATTTATTTTTTGCATCTAAGCTATGAAAGGGTGTTGATTGTCACTTTTTGACATCAAGATGATTTATAGTTTAACTAGTCATTCAAACAAGTAGTTTACAGGTTACATGATGTATAATACAACTCTTTTTCTACCACTAAGGTAGGTTACAGGTTTCATGATGCATAATACTGCTACTGTTCTACCACGAAGGTAGGTTATAGGTTTCATTCTGTATAACAGAGCTATTGGTCTACCACTATGGTAGGTTACAGGTTTTATGGTGTATAATACAGCTACTGTTCTATTACTAAGGTAGGTTACAGGTTTTTTGATGTATAATACAGCTACTGGTTTACCATGAAGGTAGGTTACAGGTTTCATGATCTATAATAGAGACACTTAGAAAACTAAAACTTTTCTAGGGTACTCCATTTTTCACCTGAATGAATGTTGATCATTTTCATTAAAGCTGTTTGTCCATTTTATCTCAAGTGTTACTGAATATATTGAGAATTGTTACAAGTTTAACTGAAGTACATTTTATAGGCTCAACCAGCACTTAGACACATCATAGTTTAGAAAGCAAAAAAACTTTATTGTTTGTAGAAAAGTGAGGAGAATTTGTTTTTCTACATGTATTTCTTTGTAGTTCATTTTATAAGTTTTGAATGTAAACTTTATGTGGTCTGAAGAATACTGTAAGTCATTGCACTTTTGAAATATTTAGTTATACATATTTTTTTAAACATACTGTTGTAGTTTGTAGTGGAGGTCTGTTTTATAAACAATTTTGTAAAGCAAACATATTTTATGCACATAAAACATTTATGTAAACTACATCTTCATTTATCAAAAGCCCCTCAGTGGACTAGTACTGCTAAAAACCAGGTTTCAGTACCTGTGGTGGACAGAGCACAGATAACTCTTTGTGTAGCTTTGTGCTTGACAAGAAATAACTAACATTTATCTTAATAAACATTTACATGATGTGTCAAGTCTTTTATTTTACCTCTAAATGCAAAACAAACCTAAATCCTAACTTGATAAACTACTGTTTCAGATATATGTTTTAAAATGATGACCCTGTTTATTAGCTTGTAGTTTACTTTTTACTGAAAATTAATTTTAACTGAAGAAGTGGAAAATATTTTATTCTTCAAGATGATGATGGACTTTCAAATACAGAATATTTATTTGTGTTATTATTAGTTGTGTTTACATTAGAGTATTGAAATATAATATTTTATTTATTTTGCCTGTTTTATAATTCTTAATAAATTATGATTGCTTGTTGTATATCATGTACAGATTGTTATGACATTTTTCTTTTACAGGATATTTATTGATAAACTATTATTTTTGTGAAAGCAGAAATATGTGCACAGAGGAAGAATAATGGCTCCCCCTGGAGTACTTACTCTAAACGTAAATCAAGTTCCGATGCTTGTACAACAACCAGTCACAGGTCATACCCTCTTTACCCTTCCAGTTAGCAGCCAACTTCTACTACCCAACTTCTCGGCCCAAGGGGCAACTCTTGTTTCTGTCCCTCCAACCGAGGCCAGTGGCTGTGATATTGAACCTCTTCCAGGTGAACAGTACCACGTGGTTACTCCCAACATGCAGACAGTAGTGCCAGTGAACAGTGGCCGTGTTCAGGCTGTACTTCTTCCCATGGCCAGCTCTTCTGTAAGTCCCAGAGGACAACTTCATACAGTTTATTTGTCAGATAGTAGCTCAGTACTTGATGCTGGGAGACAAGTTCATACTATCTTAGTTCCTAGTAATGGTGGAGGAAATGATATCCAACAGTTCCAGACGCTTTTGTTGCCTGTTAATGACAGTACTGCAGAGTCCAGCCAGCAAGTACAGACATTAATAGTTCCTGCCAACAGTGCTCTTCCTAACCAGGGAACTGTTCTTCAGACAGTTTTAGCACCATCTGTAAATGTGGAGACGCAGCCTGATCATTCAGCACATACACTTGTTTTACAAGATATGAACTTGGCAGGTTTAGGAAATGCATTAAATCATATCCAAGGTGTTACCCCAAATGCAGTGGCGATGGCAGACCCAAACTGCCCCTTGCAAGTTTTACTGGCCACTTCTGCCACAAACTCCTCAGAACCGACCCAGCAGCAAGAAACTGTAGTGGCAATCCCAGTATCCAAATTGCTTGTGTCTGGTGAACCAAAGTCTGGTACTACTTCCCAGTCAGTGGGTGTATTAGCAGACTCTCGGTCCAATTCTAATAATCTGCTTCTCTATTTGCCCCAGGAAGGGCTTATTGTTGAAGTGCCTAGTGATCAAAATGAAGAAAAAGCACGTCAGTGGTACCAAGATTCTGAAATTGTGTGTCGAGGACTTGCGGCTTTAAGGCAGGTGTTAACACAGCTTCTTAGTTTTGAAAATATAACACTGAACAGCCCAACAGGGAACTCATCACAACAGACTTTCCAGATATTCCCTGTAGATATAGCGTATGAAGAACAAACCGAGAATGCTGCTTAGCTGTGGAGAGAAAACACCATAGCAACATGAGAGTTGAAAAGTCAGTGTGTCTAAACTGTGTGTGTTTCTAACAGAGACAGGCATAAAAAACAGCAGAACATTTTTTCTTAAACAGTCTAATAGAGAACTTGTCCAGTTTTAATGCCTCAATAGAAATTACCATATCTGTGATACAAATTTTTGTGTGATTCATGAACCTACAGGCACTATTTTTGTATCAGCATATACAAGTGATTTATCATGATTGGTTTTGAAACTATGTGTGTTAAATGTAATATACCTTCCTGGAAATGCATGTAAAGTTGACTGTTAATACAGACCTGTAAATAAAGATGTTTTAGCCCAACAAGGCTATCTTCAATGTGGAAAAATAAACTAAAAGTTATAGTGATAAATTACTTAAACCTTGAAGTGATTAATAACAGAAGTTAATTCAAAATGTTTAAATTCATAATCATTAGTGATTGTTGTTGCCAGGGTAACCATAACTATCATTCTTTTGTGAAGTGCTCTGCACTTGACAACACTATATACAATATCAGTACCTTCTCTCTCAAGTTTACAAGATTAGGGTTTTTATGGAATACTTTGGTAATGATTCACCAAGGTTCAGGATACTTTCTTGTGGTCACTGCCACATATTTTCTGTGGTGGTTAGAATATCTCATATTTACACAAACTTCTGATGTAGTGATCGTCCGATATTAAGGGCACTTTTCTGTATCATAAGTTCAAATCTGCTACCTCTGATTAGATATTTGCATTAAGACATGACCCTAATTTTCTATCTACTAGATTGTTTTTCATTTGAAGAAAGCTGGAAGTATGAGATCTTAAGTGCTTGGATGTGTATCTGATATAAAAATCAGAACATTCAACTATGTCATGGTACCCCTCGATGTGGATTCCTGTACGTGGTGTAATGCATCCCCTCATAGGGCTCCATGGTGGGTGGGGTCAGTGGGTACTGAAATGGATCCTCCTACGAAAAATTTAAATATAATAGTGAAAAAACAGTCAATAGGTAAACAACCACGTCTTTAAGGCTCTGAGCAGCAATCTTCATCTGTAACACATGTACCTCATTTTCTTATATTACATTCTCTTTCAGAAAAATCTTGAGGGCAAATGTCCCCCTCTTTTATTCAGAAGGGACTTGCTGGCTCTCCAAAGTCAGTAAAGAAGCTTCGATCTGGTGACATATTGGTTGAAACATTCACATCCCAACACAGTGAACTCCTCTTGAATTCAAAGGCAATTGGGGATGTACCTATTGAGGTTACCCCTTATGCTACTTTGAATTAATCACAAGGAGTTATTGTTGAGAGGGATTTGAAGAATGTCTCCAAGTCAGAGATTCTCGCTGGTTTCTCCACTCAAGGAGTTTCTGCAGTAAGGCGCATCTCCACTTGCAAAAATGGAGTTACACTGCCAACAAATATCCTCGTTTGAACATTTACATCACCACGTGCACCTGCCACCATCAAGTCAAGTTATCTAAATTGCAGGGTACGGCCATACATTCCAAACCCTCTCCAATGTTTCCACTGTCAGAGGTTCGGCCACTCAAAAACATCATGTCGTGGTTCCCTGACACATGCTCAGTGTACAGAAATGACAGACTGTGTAATGGACGAGTACATGGAGGGGTGGCACTGTTGGTTGATCAGCATGTGTCCACCCTGTCTTTGTCACTCTACACACCCTTGGAGGCCATAGCCATCAGTGTTTTCTTGGGTCATACCATCATTGTTCTCTCTACCTGTCACCTGGAGAGACATATGATCAATCAGATCTTGATGCTCTCATTGAACAGTTGCCGTCTCCCTTTCTAATCCTGGGGACTTTAATGGACATCATCTCCTCTGGGGAAGTACTGTTATTGATTGGAGAGTTTGCTCTGTAGAGCATATGCTCTCTGATCACAATCTTTCTCTTTTCAATACTGGTTCTTCCACTTATTTTCACGCACCTAGTCAGTCCTTTACCACTATTGATCTCTGGGTTTGCTTCCCTTCATTATTCTCCCATTTTTCATGGAAGGTTGACAACCATCCACTAGGCAGTGATCATTTTCCTATACTTTTGAGAGAGACTTGCCATGGCCAATGCCACCCTTACTGCGTGCCCCAGTGGAACCTGGATCAGGCAGACTGGTCCACTTTCACTGCTCTTGCAGAACTTGATCCTGCTATCATCTGTCAGCCATCAATAGACGACTGTGTGGCAGCAATAACTGACTGTATTATACAAGCAGCTGCTCAGTGTATTCCTAAAACTTCAACACGTTTATCACGATATCCTTGTCTGTGGTTAAATCCTGTTTGCCGCATGGCACAGAAGGCTCAAAAACGGGCCTGGGATACTTTCCGTAAATATTCCACACTTTCAAACTGCATCGCTTTCCAGCAGGCCCGTGCACATGCTAGGTGGGTAAGACGTCAAAGCAAGAAGGAATCTTGGATTAAGTTCACAACAGGCATATCTTCTATCACCAGTTCTAAAGTCATATGGGCAGGATTCGAAAGGTCAGTGGGCACTACAATTCTGTCCCCCTCTCGATTTTACTCTCTGATGGCGAAAAGGTGGCTGATGTCTGGAGCATCGCGGATACTCTAGGTGAAAGCTTTTAACGGGTATCTAGGACTTCTGCTTGTTCCTCCACCTTCTTGGCCATCAAGACTCGGGCAGAACGTTCACCTCTTTCCTTTCGAACTGACTGTCTCTTTGACTATAATCGTCTCTTTACACTGGTGGAACTGAAAATGGCCCTTCATTGGTCTGGCAGTACATCTGTTGGACCTGATGATGTATACTAATACATGCTGTGCTATCTCTCTCCTGCTTCTCTTGATATTCTTCTAATTGTTTTTAACTGGATCTGGCAGGAAAATGTTTTTCCTAATGCCTGGCATCAGGCTATTATCTTACCTTTCTCTAAGCTTGGGAAAGATCCCAAGACTCCTTCAAACTACCGTCCAATTGTTTTGACGAGCTGCCTCTGTAAGACCTTAGAGAGGATGGTTAATGCTCGTCTTGTTTGGTTCCTCGAATCAAACAACCTCCTCTCGCTCACCCAGTGTGGGTTCCGATGACAGCACTCCACCACGGACCACCTTATTCGACTTGAAACATCAATCAGAGAAGCCTTTCTCAAATGACAACATCTTGTATCAATATTCTTTGACATTGAGAAGGTTTATGGCGTAACGTGGAGGTATGGAATTTTGCGAGACCTCCATATATATGGGTTACGTGGCCATTTACCCATGTTTATTAAAAAATTTTTAATGGACAGGAGATTCCAAGTTCGTGTGGGTTTGACACTTTCCCATTCTTTTCTACAGGAACCAGGGGTCCCTCAGGGATGTGTTTTGAGTGTCACACTTTTCAATATAAAGATTAATGCCATCACTGAAGAACTCCCTCTCACTATTGCGAACAGGCTCTATGTCAAGGACTTTCAAATCTCATGTCAGTCGTCGAACATGAGATATATTGAGCGGCAGCTACAAATTGCCCTCAGTCGTGTACTGAAGTGGACCACGGCAAACGGCTTTAATTTCTCTCTCTCTCTGAAACTGTTTACATGCCCTTTTGCCACCAACATGTATTCATCCTGATCCTGAACTCTGTATTGGTGAAGTTTCACTGCCAGTGGTCCCTGAGACCAAGTTCTTGGGGCTTATCTTTGACCGTAAGCTGACCTTTATACCACACTTAAAGCAGCTACGGGTTAAATGCACAAGAGCACTGAACATCCTTCGTGTCCTCTCTACCACCAGTTGGGGAGCGGATCGATGTTCTATGTTAGAGATATATCATGCTCTTATTCGATTGAAACTCAACTATGGATCAATGGTCTATGGCTCTGCCAGACCCTCGGCCTTAAAGATGTTGGACCCCGTTCATCATCAAGGACTTTGACTCTGCACTGGGGCTTTCCGCACCTCCCCAGGTCAAAGCTTATACATAGAATCTCATGAACCTTCTGCATCTTCGCCGTTTGCAACTGTCTTTACTATATTCTTCAAAACTTTGTTCCTTACCAAAGCATCCCACCTAGGGATGTGTTTTCCTCCCTCAGTGGGCCATACTTTTTCAGAACAGATGGTTTACCATTGCTCCTTTTGGCCTTCGCATACAGGTGCAATTGGATGAATAGGGTCTGTCCTTAGATAACATTGCAGAATCTGCTGGTCAACCCATCCCACCATGGCTTATTACAGTCCCTAAATGTGATCTTTCTTTAAGTCATCTGAGAAAGGCAGATACTCCCGATTGGAAGTACCATCTTTTATTTACTGAACATCTTTCAAACAATCTTTCCATTCCAATTTATATGGATGGTTCCAAATCAGGTGAATCTGTGGGCTCTGCCATGTTTTGTTGAGGTTTGGTGGTTGCATGCAGAATCCCCTCTACAGCTTCTGTGTTCACTGCTGAACTGTACGCCATATCTCTTGCCCTGGATCATACTGAAGCTAAGCAGTACTCCAACTGCATAATTTATACTGACTCGCTTAGTTCTCTACTGGCCCTGGAATCGCTTCATATTGGCTCACACCCTGTTCTCGCTGATATTCAAAACTCACTGGCCCAATTCTTATTAACATCTACTTCTATCTTTCTGGATACCAGGCCACGTTGGTATTCACAAGAACGAGCTTGCAGACATGGCAGCTAAATCTATCTGCTCTGGCACTATCACCACTGTGCCTATTCCGTACATGGACTTTGGTCCTGTATTCAAGGCTTGGCTCCGTGCCATCTGGCAGTCAACTTGGAGTGAGCAACGCGACAATAAGCTTTTCCAAATAAAACCCTATATTGGATTTTGACCGTCTAGCTTCCGTAAGGTTCGGAAGGAGGAAGTTGTTCTAACTAGACTATGCATTGGTCACAGTTTTTAACTCATTGTTTTCTTTTATCTGTAACTGTTGCACCAGTGTGTAGTTGTGTAACACTCAAATCACTGTAAGTCACATTTTACTTTATTGCCATCGTTACGACTCTCAACGATGGCACTATTTTAAACATGTTCTGTCTCAAGATTTGTCCGTAACATTAGAAAGTGTTATTGGTGACGGTGACACTGTCCACCTTGATAAAGTTTTTAGTTTTTTAATGGCCATTAATCCTTTTAATGTCATTTAAGTGTTTGATATTTATTTGTTACACCTTTTTAATTGTGGTTCCCTTTTAAGAGTCTCAATCTCTCTAGTTCAATTTGAATTTGGAAAATGGCCATAACATTAAATAACTCGATACCAGGACTGGAAAGGCCAATTGCAGGTGACTAACGCTGCTGTTTGAACTATCCATTTGAATTAACCGTTAGTTATCCTGGCGAGTTGTTATTACAATTTTGCTGCATGTCTTTTAACACTTTTATTACTTTACTTTTTGGTACTGGCCATAATGACATAACCCAGAACCAGGACTGGAAAGGCCAACTTCAGGTGACTGACGGTGGTTCTTGCACTTACCTGTTAGTGTTCCTGGCGGGTTATGATCATTACCATTATGCTAAAGAAAGTCCTTTACAACTTTGTAGTCAGGATGTCAACATTGGTTTTGTGCCATTTATGTTTTTAATTGCTGTTTTGTTTTTACCTTCATTTCCTTTTATGAATTTTACTATATCTACTTTAATTTTACCTTTTTACCAGACATTTGGCTAATTATTATTATGATTTTGCTTCATGTATTTTAAAACTTTTATTACTTTACCTTTTGATAATGGCTGTTATGACACATAAACTGGAACCAGGACTGGAAAGGCCAACTTCAGGTGACTGACGGTGGTTCTTGTACTTACCTGTTAGTCTTCCTCGTGGGTTATGATCATTACCATTATGCTAGAGAAAGTCCTTTACAACTTCTCTTACTCTGCTTTCTCTCTTAATATTGTAGACTAGGTGTCAACATTGGTTTTATGCTTTTTCTGTTTTTCAATGATGTTTTGTTTTACCTTCATTTCCTTTTATGTATTATGTTTTTATGTACATTTTTTTTATTTTTACCTTTTTAACGGACGTTCGACACAGATAGCCTAGCTGCTTTGTGCCATAAAACACTAAATCAACCTACCAACCAACCATGTCATGGTAAGTGTGTAATGGTCTCACTAGCACTTTGTGTTTAAGTTTGTTGAAGAATCAAAATGGTGGCTTATGAGTACAACTGCTTGGCTCATAACTAATTAGGTAAGTATATGCTATTGTTTTAATTATGTTTTCCAGGTAGTTTTTCTTCCAAAAGAATGACTGTGCAACACAATAAAGTACAACTTGAGCTGTTACAGCCCCCTGGTGGGACAGTGGTAGGTCCACAGATTTACAATGGTAACCCAGTGTGACTTTGCTATAAATAGCACATACATACATAAATGAATTATTGCCTGCAAGAGTGAATTAAGGAGAATGAGAGAGACCAATATAATACTTGTGTCTATGTTAATTTTAAAACCTCACCAAAGTGAAGGACATACAAATTATACACAAAAGTGTAACTTCCATTCACCAACCCACATCTTAGGTTTGTACCACGTGCTTTCTTTTTATTTTAACATACCAAAAAATCAGGAAATATAACACTTGTAGCCATTTAAGTGTTTTATATGTTTGAATTTTCTATATTTTAAAAACTTCCAAAATTAAATGGCAATACTGCAAGATTTTTAAATATTGTTAGTGTACATAACATTATACAATAAGCTCTCAGTGTCAAATATATTACTTTATTAATAGTAATTTGTGAAACAAACAGGGCAATAAATTATTTATTGTGCAGATATATGGGTCTTAACTGTAGTAAATTGTGAGACACTTTAACACTGGAGTAGCACACTGTAATGTGTGGAAGGGTAGTTCACATTGGAGCAGCACGTCATATTTCTATGGCAGGAAGTTTTCCCTTCATTTTGAGAGGAGTGTATGTGTATATGGTAAATGTAAATTATTTTATAACTTAAAAAATATTGTGTGTTATTTTAATACTTTATGTTTGATATAATGATAGAACCTCTTGGTAAACATTAGTTATTCAAGTTCTATCTTCCAGAATGTTTTCAAATTTATTACGTTATTTAAATCTTCACATTACCAATTTTAACAAGAAACAACCAGTAAAACAAACTGTGACATGACCAGCATGAGACAGGAATTACAACATCAAGTATGGATACCAACGAAAGCTCATTTCCCTGAGAGTCAAGTTATCAGGTTTGTTTACATCGAAAATCTTTACCAGAAAATACCTAAATTTTTTTCAAGGTCTTAGATGTTTGATATTTCAAATAAAATTCAAAGATATGCTTACGAAGCACTTTATAACTTTGACTTTTCATTGTCATTAAATAATTTTTTAACTTTTCTATAGAAATGTCTGCTTTCTCAGATCTTTGTCTCAATAATTTATTTATTCATGGATATCTTGTATTTTTAGGTTTGACAGTGATTATGAATAAATAACATTGTCACAACAGCATGCTGAAGGTGAGATTGCCATAACTTGTTTTCTCATCAAACCATGCATTCTTCACATTGGATTTATTCCAATTGATCAAGTAAAGTATTCCTGTGAGTGGAGAAAGAATTCTACACTTTATGGTGAAAGCGTGAATCTTGGTAATCTGCCCAAACAGGTAAATTTATGTATAGTGCTACTCCAGATTTGACCTGTTGGAGCCATTTTTTAAAATGTCAGATACGTACTTCCCAGAGTAGTAAGTCATATCTAAGAAACTGAGAGGCCTAAAATCTTTATTCCAGTATCTACACACAGGTCTTGGGATTGTATAGTTCATGTAAAGCATTGTCAAGTGTTATCAGACCAGCATCTTACAATTTTTAAATAAGGTGGATCATAAAAGAGAGACAAAACTATGATAGAGAACCTAGAGTCTTTGTTTTGGTTTCAGATTAAAGCATTTTGGGTTCAAGAACTTCCAACAAAAGTGTTTCCAAGATCACTAGCACACAGCATCTGCCATTATTAGAGATGATTTGTGAAACAAAATCAGCCCATATCTTACTAACTTGTGAACTTGGAGGTACAGAGCCTTCATTTTGGTGTCAAAAAGTGAAAATTAAACAATATTACTTTCCTTAAATAATTTATCACAGCTAAACTTGGGAAACTACCAGAAGTCACAACATTACATTTACCTCTTATATATGTGGAGGTTGTATGAAAAGTTGGATATCATCCTAACTAAAGTTGATGAAACAGATAAAGAGAAGCATAAACTGTGAGAAATGACAACAGGACTTCATGAGGAGCTTAAGTTTTAACATTTAAGGAAGGCATCAGCTAAGATTAACAATGACATACAGGAAATTAGAAAGGGTAGTATTAGGGTTAAAACTATGTAATTTAATTGTAAAGACCTTATTTTATTGAGCAATAGAGTTCAGCCCTTGGCTAATGTAGACAACAAACTATTGGAGATACTAATGATATAAGCATGAGTAAGTACAAAGGATCGGTAAAATCATTTAAATTAATAGTGTTAGAGACACTGCCAAGAATTAATTGTGGAGATGAAATTTTGAGTTGGCCACTAAGGCTAAATACTAAGCTGAAATTAATATGCAAGGATGAGCTGGTTGAACTTGTGGGAGGAGGGAAAGTTTTGGAATGGATAGTTTGCACTTAAGTTGGAAAAGATCTAGTGTGTTTGCAAGAGCAATTAACAAGGAATAGATAGTAGGGGGCAAAGATAAATTAAATGAAACAAAGTTGAGATGTAGAGGAAAGTTTACTATAGGAAATCAGTATAAAAGTAGTTATAAAAATAAGCTTAATTTGTTAGTATTGTAATGACAGAAGTACAAGAAATAAATAAGATGACTTTAGGGAACTGGTAGGAATAGGGGATTTTGATGTAATGTGAATAATTGATGACAAAATTTTATTTTAAATACATGGTCGTAGGTTATTTAATATGAACAGGGCAGCGACGATAGGGGTGAGTGGCTCTTTGTGTAAAGTGTGAGTTATATCCTGTTGAAGTTGAGAATATTAAGGAGATAATCCATTTGGTTTTTTTTGGTAGTGGATGAAATTAGTGAGAAACTTTACAGTGAGATTAAAATTTCAGCTGTTAATGAAGTCGTAATTATGTGTAATTTTAATTTCAGATATATTGATTGGCAAATGCTAGAGTCAAACCGTGAGGGAGGAAGGTTTCTAGAAACTCAAGATAAATTTCTTCACCAATTAGTCAAGAAATCTACTAGAAATAGTGTTATTTTAGATTTATTGTTGACTTCTAATTTGAAAATGGTTGAGATGGTAGAAATTGGGGAACAACTAAGTATAAGTGATCATTGCTGTATTAGGTGTGATGGAAATCAGGAATAATTATGTTTTGATTTCAAATTATGAAAGGATGCAACAAGAATCATCTGTTGTGAATTGGGCAGTTGAATTATTTAGAAACAATGAGCAAATGTGGAAAATTTTTAAAGAAAAAATGTTCAATATTAAAAATATATTTTCAGAAAGAAAAGAGTAGCTACAACTAAAAAAACCAGGTTGGCTTACAAAGGGTATAAGAGATGAAATTAAAGAAAAACATCACAAATTTAAGAAATTAAAATTAATTTGTATTATAGACATCAAGAAAGTTGGTCAAACAGGAAGTTAGTACATCTGAAAAAAATTGACTGAAAACAAAAATTAGCAGTAAGGATTTGTTCAAGTACATTAGGGATAAACAAAATGTTAAGATGGGGGTAGGACCCTTGAAGATTGATAAAGGAAGGCTTGTATCTGGTGATTATGAAATGGCTGGATTATTATATTCTGTTTTTACTAATGAAGACCTACAGTATTTCTCATCTTGAACAACTGATAGATGAAAACAAAGTTGAACAAGACAATTGAATAAATTCTGAACTTGTTAAAATTGGAAGTTTAAAGAATGATATATAAGGCTTCTGGGCCAGATAATATTTCCTTGAGTTTTAAAGGAGGTCAAGGATTTGATATGTGAGCCACTTGCCACAATTGTAAGTCCTTGAATAGTGGAGAAGTACCAACAAATTAGAAATTAGCTAATGTCACTCCTATCTTTAAGGGAGGTAGTAGAAGTTGTCCCAATAATTATAGGCCGATTACTCTTACATCAACTGTGGGAAAGGTTTTGGAAAGTTTGATAAAAGATACTTTGCAAAGTCATTTTACAAAGTTCAGAATTTTATCAGATAGCGGATATGGTTTTACTAAGGGAAAAATTGTGCCTTAAAAACTTTTTGGCATGCTTTGAAAATATTACTGCATCTGTAGATGAGTTTAAGGGTGTAGATTTCATTTATCTGGATTTTCTGAAAGTATTTGATGAAGTGTTATATAAAAGGCTTGTAAATAAGCTTATCTCTACAGGTGTGATGGATAGGTTAACTAATATGATGGAAGAGTGGCTTGATGGAAAAAAGTAGAGGGTCTTGTACATGGAGTTCAGTCAAACTGGATTAATGATTGTGTTCAATCTTGGACTCCTTACCTGAGAAAAAGACATTAAATTATTGGAAAGAGTTCAGAAGAGGTTTACTAAAATGGTACCTGGGATGGAGAGGTTGTCACATGATGAAAGGTTAAGATTCTTAAAACTGTTTTCTCTTGAAAGAAAATTTAGAGGAGATCTGATTAAAGTTTTTAAAGAAATGTAAAAATAATAAATAATGTTGATGCACCATTTTTCATACCTAATAGCAATAATTATGGAATGGTTTGAATTGTCTTCAGTTGTTGTGGAGACAGTAAATTAGAGTAAGTTTAAAAGAAAGCTTGACAGATATATGAATGATAATGGCTAGCTTTAAATATTTTAATTTACTTATTTCACAGTTGTAGTTTGGTTTGGAGGATGGGACAACTGAAGTGGATCAACAGATACCTTGCTGTCCATAAACATTATGATAAAATAACAGTCACTTTGGAACAGTAATTGAAAAAAAAAAAAAACTTGAATTCTCTGACCCCAAATACCTCAAGAAAAAGACGATGCCTCCACAACATGTTTCGTTTGAAATTTTTGGCCATATTTAGGCTTGCCATCTATAACAATGGTTAATGTGCTGGTCTGATACTCTTAATAGTGTTTCATTTGAACCCTATAACCCCAAAAATTTTTTATGTAGGTATTGGCCTGAAGGTTCAACACCAGTTACTTTCTAAGATATAAAGTATTATTCTTGGAAATGTCTGTCATTTTGAAAAATCACCAGTACAGGTCAAATGTGGAGAGGCACTACATCCAGATTTACTGTTCACATGCCCAATTTTATACTTTTATCACAAAATTAACAATTAATTTCCATCTTGCAACAACATCCTGAAGTTGAAATTACTGGTACTGGTTTCCATATTAATCCTTACATTGGATGTTCTCCAGATAGTCATGTGAAATGTTCTCTCATGAGAAAGTAAAGGTTTTGAGGCAGCTTCAAATAACAAGGTTTTGTTTAGAAACAGTGATTCATATGTTTACTGTTATCAAAAGCAAGCATGAAAACTTGTTTGTGAGAACATTTTATCATGTATGGCCAAATTCTTCTAGGTCTCTCACACACTGATTACATTAGCTATTCAGGTCCCACATTTTTAGTCAATACTGGTATTTATCAGAGTTGGACAAGTGTTTCACTTGGCCCCCAGGCTAATCTTCAAGCACTAACATCTGTTGTTATTGTGAACTACCGCCAACCTTGTGTGGGTCTAAAGAACTTATGTCCACCATGTTGTACTCCACGATAAAGGCAAGTAGTTGATTACAAATAATATTCTGTTGTCAGCTGAATAAAATCTGCATCGGTAAATGAATGTCTAAATATTCTCTTTGTTTTCCGATATTGAAACAACATTATAACATGCTGATTCACAAGCTCTGTTTTATCAGTTGGGCTGTACCAATGGCTAATATTTGAATTATATCACTAGACAGTATTTGATATATCAAACAAGTCTGAAGTATATGTGTTACTAACACATAAAGACATTTCCATTATTTCAATGTCGTCAGTATAAACTGGCATTCACTTACAAGTCATCATCAGAAAGTATAGGATTATACGTGTTATAAAACTACTTACAATTGTTAATACTACCACTTATGCAATGTTACAATTCCGTGTTTACAATACAGTATGCCATAGTGTTTATCCTTTACATAGGATGTCTTTCAACGGTTATTGTCCCTTCGATATTTTCTGTGTTTACAGATCACTTTGCTCAGGTGACATGTCAGGTCTTCAATGTGACTTGCTGCAACTGTAGTCCTTTGTTCAAGGTTCTTTGCATTCATAAAATGATAAGTAATAAACTCTTAACACTGAATGTATTGTTTCTGTAATTTTTTAGCTAAAGTATGTTGTGGCTTATGCAAGTTATTAAATGTCCAGAGTAAATTACACCAATCTTCTATTTAAACACTAGTTATGATAGGCAAAACCGAAGTAATTACAAATTTTATACTATAGTGCCCACAAGGTGATGTCTGATCGTCACCATGTTCCATTAGGCAACTCTGTACCTATGTGAAATAGTACTAGAGTGTTTCATCAGACTATTGCCGTATTCCACGAAGTGACTCTGTACCTATATGACATATTAATTGAGTGTATCATCTGATTGCCTATGAAGTGACTCTGTACTTACATGTCACATTTGGTGAGATGTTTCCATCCGATGCGTACCATCCACGATGACGAGAAAACCCACTTGTAAAGAAAATTATATATGTAAAAACGGCTGGTATGGGGGAGAGAAAGCACTGTGTAGAGGAGCGAACAACGTTTTGACCTTCTTTGCTCCTCTACATAGCACTTTCTCTATCCATATTAGCTGTTTTAACGTATATAACGATGACTACCATGTTCTATGTTGCACCTACTTGATATTCTTTTAATATATAATAATAAATTATTTCATTAGCTGTAAATATAATAACAATGCCACAATTTTTGGTAAATCACCGATTTTAATAAAATTAATACAAACATTTTAATATTATAAAAATACAAGCTTTTATAACCACTAACACCAAACTCGTGACTATTAACTTACTTCCTATGTATATAATCACTTTATTTATTTAATACTCAAACTACGTGTTTCAACTTTATCACAACACAATCTTGAAATAGAATTAAGTCCACAATGAATTTCCTTTGCAGCGCAGAATCACTAAACATGAAATCTTAGGTTCAAGGCAGATAATTGTTCCTAATTAGTATCTAACAGTAAAATCATCATATTTTGTGGGTGTTAACCTGTAAAATGGCAGTATCTAGCACTGAGTTTGTAGTAAATACACTTTCCATAAATTCATTTGCTTACCAAAAGTAATGAAATTATACGTCAGAAGCAAAATAATTATATCATTTCTATAGATACTTAATGTAATAAAAAACTAAAATCCGTGGCAGTAGGAATGTATTGAATTACTAGCTAAGTGGTGGTGTGCCGATTAATCGATTATATTTATTCAAACATTCAGCAGGACAATTTTTTTCTGAAGTCATTAAGTCAACATGAGCTAGTAAAATTATCATATGGAGTCCATATCAGTGATATCCTTGACCTTTCAACGGTACTGCAAATATACCTTTTGGGACGTTTGATCAACCCTTCCTGTCAGCCACTAGTCTGATGACATTACTGAGTAATGGCGCCATCTGTCAATAGTTTCTGTAATTAAGTCGAGATGATTACGACATGCTAAATGCGATTTCGAACATACATTTTCATATGTGGTTGTGAAATGCTAAATACGGCATGGTACGTGCGGGACAGCTGCAGGATTGCATAGAATCGTGTTTATACGAAGGAAAACACGAAATGGCATAGCCTACGTATCTCAGAACGGCTGGTCCCCCATTGGCTAAGCGGTATGTCTGCGGATTTTCAACGCTAAAAACTGGTTTTCAATACCTGTGGTGGGCAGAGCACAGATAGCCCATTGAGTAGCTTTGCGCTTAATTCAAAACAACAACAGATCAGCCGGTATGAGTATTATCACTGAAGATGACTTAGGGAGGTTTTTCTCTGCTTATCAATGAAAATGACAATACCAGCCGTTCTGAGATACATTTTTATTTCAAGTGGGTTTCTCGTCATCAAGAATGACAGCCTATATTTTGGTCATCGTCATAAAATCGCGCATATTAGCCTACATACTGTAAGAAAAAACTTCACATAATAGGGATTTATTTATTTATTTAATATCTTGACCTATACCAAGAAACAGAAATCTTGATTTACGTTTTGCGAAATCCATATTATTATTTAAACTCAGCATATCGTAACCGGCTTTCCGTATTTTAGCGTGGTTTCAGTTGCTCCATCCGGTCAGAAATATTAAAAGCACAGTAATGACACTGAACGTTGCTAACCTCAAATAATTAATTATAGCTGAAATTTATGACTTTCCAGGGACCTACAGGCGTTCCATGGTTTGGAAGTCTTAGTTTCTGTCGCTTAACAGAAAAAAAGGCCCGTGTCTAAAGAAACTAGACATGTCGAGAGCCGTATGCAGGTTATGTCGGAAGACCTACGCTTACAAACGTGGGCCTAGGCCTATGTCGAATCATACGTATTTTAAAATTTAACGTTTTTCGGTACACCCTAACATAAATAAATAACAAAACGTCACTAACCTTTAATCTTACAAAGAGATTAATTAAATTAATAATTACTATCTACTAGGGCCATGGGCCAATATATAAGCTACCAGTAATATGTTCACAGTCACTAGGCCAACTGTTGCTTTTCATCATTTATGACACGTAGAGTGTGCCATAATACTAACATGACTAACAAGTTGAAAAGTAATATGATGATAACACTGTAATCATATCAGTGTTATTTCCTCGTACTGACAGGGGATTTAACTTTTAGAGGAAATACAACGAACTTGATATTTCATCTGGAATATGAGCACAAAGATGTCATCAAAATTAGATGCTACTGCTGGTTCTAGTGGTACCCAGGTTAAAACCAAGAAACTGCCAGTCCAGCAAAAAATAACTAGTTCCCAACAAGCTTCAACTCTCACCCCCCCCCCTTTCATGAGGTAAAAAGAAGGAAGTGGATGATGCAGTGGTTAACTTTGTGACTGATAGCTTGGCATCAAGAATGCGGTGAAGACTGGATCCCAGATATAGCCCCCCCCCTGACAGGAAAGGTTTACTCTCCAAAATGACTGCCCAGTATCAAGTGATAAAAGAAAACCTGTTGGCAGAACTCTCCAATGTTTACTCTGCAGTACTGACTTATGATGCTTCAACTTAATACTAAAACCTATGATACTGTTACTATACATTTTATCAATAATGAGTGGGAACTTCAAGCAGCAGTTTTAACTCAGAAATTTGCTGGATCACACGCTCGAAAGAACATTGCAAGTAATCTTTGAGAGACTGTTGAACTTTGGTGTATTCCAGAACCTGTAGTGATCACAGATAATGCTGCTAATAAGAAAAAGGCATTTGAGATATTGCAGTGGCAGAGGCTAGACTGCTTTGGACATAAACTAAACCTTGTTGTGAAACATGCATTGAACATTCCAGGATCATTACCAAAGGGAGACCCTGTTGTGAACTTTTTCTACAGAAGTCCTTTAGCTACAGAAATTCTAGAGGAGAAACAGAAATTGTTGCTGCCTGCAAAAGTACAAGGACCTAGACTTACCCAAGATGTACTGGCTGGGTTTAACAGTAACCTTGTAATGCTTGAGCACTTTACTGAGCAAATGCCAGTACTACACGCTGCTGCATCTACACAAAATAATACAAAAAACAAGGATAGTCAAGCAAAACTATACAGCTGTGAAGAACAGCAACTGGTAGAAAATCTGACTAAAATCCTAAAGCCTTTCAAACAAGCTACTGAAATAGTAAGTGCTGGAAAGATCATCACAGTATCTAAAGTTTCACCAATCATACTGAAGATCAAAGCTGCCCTATTGCTCTAGGAAGATGATTCAAATTGTATAAAACAGATAAAACAAGACATGGTGGAACAAACTGAAGAAAGAACAAAGGCTGATGAACAAATATGTTTACTGAGTAGCCTTCTGGACCCTGAAAGAAAGGAATTGAATTTTGTTGAAAGAACCAAAATACTTGAGGTGCCACTTGATCAGGTGGTGAAAGAAAGAACCAGATGATCAAATAAAAAAACTACTGTTGTATCTATGATCCACCTGCCAAGAAGAGTAAGACAGAATGGTTGGATGACATCATCTGCACTGGAATTGCTAAAGAAGAAGTGTCAAATAATAAACTTAACCACAATGAGCTGAATAAATATGTTGCAGAACCAGGCAGTGCAAAAATAGATTCATTAGTGTGGTGGAAGGAACTTTCTGTAATGTGCCCCAGGATTAGTAAAATAGTCAGGAAATACCTGTGTCTCTGCAAGCAGTGTTTCATCAGAGCAAACCTTTTTACCCAGCAGGAAAACTTATAAGTAAGAAGAGGTCCCAGTTAAAGCCAGAAAATATGGACATGATGATTTCTCTTAATAAGAACAGTTAACTTCTCTACTTAAGCATTGCTAAAAGATCGTTTTGAATCAACCCGAGATATTTCCATGTTTGAATAATAGATCCTAGTAGATCTGTATGTCACTTTTTGTTTGATAAATCTTGTAAGAGACACTAAGATAAGACATCTAACTTTTTATTCAATAAATATTTATTTTATTTCAAATGCTCTGCATACCATTAATTCATTTGATGGTAAAAAATATATAAAAACTCGTTCGTATGTCATTTTCTTTATTTCTTCACACAAAAAAATCAGTTTATCATCGATCATTGGTTGCTTTTAACAGTTCCATCAAATATGAATTACAAACCAGTTCCTAACACTAGAGTTAAGTACCCTTGTTAACAATATTCTACCAGTTCAGAGTTAAGTTAGTTCTAAACCAATGTATTCAGCCAACAATATGAAACCTTCATAATTACTAAAGATATCAGATCTAATGAAATTATTACAATTAATGGAATAACTAATTAATTAACAAACAGTAGTTCTTCTAAGACCTACACAGCTAACTTGTACATGTATTGGTAGTAAACATCCAAAAACTGACAAGGTTCTTGATGTATTAAATGAAGAGCAGAAACAAATTACTTGAATAAAAATGACTATTCTCCTGAAGAAAAATAGTGAACTATTCAAAAGTGCTAGAGTTTTGGATCTCATCTGAAAATATTACAACTTTTGTCAGTGGTCCTGTGTGCTAACTTCTTAATCAGAATATACAGAAGCAAAAACAGTTATAGCTATTACATGGTCAATTTACAATCAGCATAATACATTATTAAAGAAATTGCAAAAGCTATTAAGTTAAACAGTGCATTAGCATTTTGTAGGTGCTTTAAACAGAGCAGTACACTGTGATTTTAAGCTCCCATACACTTATGACTGTGTGATAATTAAATATTGTTCCAAATGTTCAGGATTATTCATCATGATTCAGTCAAATAGTGTACTTGCTGCTAGGCCTTCTGAATTACTGTTAAACCCATACAACCTCTAATAATATTCACAGCAGGACTCTGTATTCTAAGCCATGGCTGTGTTTCTTTGACATATTTCTTGTTAACCTCCAGCTATCATATCACCATATATGCTGTTTAAAATCAGTCTTTTTCTGGAAGGAAAATTCTTACCTGATAGGTCTTGGACCCCAGAGAATGACATGATGGATAATAGCATGCTATATCTTTCAGAAATTGGGGTGCCATCAATCTCCAACACCATCCTCCCCTCTACCATCAAGGATCTTGTTACTGATAGTTGGAAGAGTCAAGATGGACCAGTAGGTCCCCATGTTGTCCCAGATCATTATGTTATGTTTCTGAGCAGCTACACATCTGCTAAGACCATTTTGTGCTAATCTGTATTTTATGAGTTCTAGATGTGTCATTCACATTTGTACTTACAGCTATGTCGCTGCTAAATCTCCACTGGATTGTTGTCACGTAATGATTACATTATAATATACTTAAAATCACTTTTGAATAGTTTAGCCTCTTTATCTCAGCCATGTTTCGTCAGTGTATTAGTAAATACATTCTCTTTAGTTTCTATACATATGCTTCTGAAATGTAAAAGTCCACCCCTAACTATCACATGACGTAGCCATAACCAGCCATATTTTGATTTATACGTTTTTGGAATGATTGCAACCACCTGCAATTAGAAATATTGTGACAGACTGCATTGTCTTATTGGCTGGATGACAACCAATTACAGCGTGAACTATCAACATGACCATAGTCTGGTGAAATGCATAACCCAAGAACAGAGAGGCACTTTATGTTTCTGTAATTATTTCCAATACTGTATCTGTAAAAAGAAACTGGCAATTTTATATGGACTTTTATAATAATTGGATTATTAAATAAGAAAAAAGTGAGCAATTCTAATCAGTTTATATTAGAAAATATATTATCTTTAACATCTCCACACTATATTTTTAGAATTTGATAAAACATACAGTACAAATAAGAATGAAAAACATGTTTTTAAGGTAGGTCCAATAAATCATTCTCTTCGTACAATTGCTGGGTTCTCTTATAAACTTCAAGAGCCACTTCACCTAACTTTTTCATTACAATACATGTATCTGGTGGAGGCTGGTTGCCAGTCACTTTCCTCAGAAGCTGACGTTTCGTTGGCAATGTGTACATAGCTAGAAGCGCTCCCTTCTTAATCAGCCATGGATGAAACTTTGACAGAGTTTTATTGTAGCTCTCTTGAGCTGCAGTGGAAGTTGCATCATCATCACAAAGGACATCTAGATTTCCAATAAATGATGCAATGAACTCAAGAGCACGATGGAGTCTGAGGAGCGTCCTTGCTCCAGAAGGCTGTGTCTCATCTTTCAGAAGGTTGTTGGAACTTTCATAGTCTATCATGGACTGAATGGTTTTATAATGTCCTCCCACTTCAGATTTTTGGTAATTTTCCAAAATGTTGATTTTGCTAATAATGTCAGATGCAACAAATGAAAACACTGAACCCAGAAACCCAAAAAATCTGGAACAAAAAAAAAAGCAAAAATATTAAAAAATAGTTTTTTATTTATACAGTAAAAATTTATTTACAACAAATTACTTATGGTAAGTTTTCCATACAAAATAAAATAGAAAATGTTCAAGTACTGTCTAAACATATCACCTGTGGCTTCATTTCTTGACCATGAAAGGAAACTATATCATGAGGTTTGGCCATAATCTTGTAATAGGTAGTTACCGTCTGTGCTCTTGATCAGACTACTATATTTGTTATCATTGTTGTGTTGTACATTACTTTTATTACTATATATTTTCAAATTCTAACCATTGCACTTAATTTTTCTATTGTATACAGTATGATTAAATTGGTGGTTTATTTTCATTCTTCTATTTCAGTTTACTTCCAACCGAGGAAGCATTTTACTCCTTCTGGCTCTTTTTCCTTTCCTTATATACTAGCACCCTACTCAAAACTGATCCAATCTTCTCTGTAGCTTGCAATGAATCTGACAACAAACTATTCTGTAGTTCAGTTGCAGTATTTGAAGAGGGAGTTATCTGTGAGCTTTCTTTATCTTAAAACTTATGATCTCTAATCTTACTGTCTGAAATTTGTATGGAATCATCTGGATTCCAAATCTCCAAGAAGCTAACAATCCTTCATGTCTCTCCAAATTGTCTTCTATTCTGATACATTTCAACCTATCAACATGTAAAACCTCTTCAAACCTGAACAGAGAACATCAACTGAAGTCAGACCAGTAACTTGCAGTACACTTTATATCCTTCACCTTGGATTTAATACAATCATGCATTTAATCAGTTTACCTTATTACAAGACAAAGTCTATTGGAGGAATCTGTTCTTCAAACTTGGAATAGTATAATATGATACTATCTTCTTTACTTGTCAACTGTTACCAGTAATAATTAATGTTTGGATAACCAGGATACATACCCTTCTGTTACTAGCAATAATTAATGTTACAATAACCAGGATACATACCCTTCTGTTAATATTCAAAGGTGAATGTGAAGGTTTTAGTCGACCTCATCAAATAATCCAGATCTCTGTTAAAACTTCGGTACCATAAACACACTTTAAAACACACACAATTATTGTACAATGAAAGTTAGCACAGGATCTATAGAAGAACCATAAGATACATCATTAATTGTATCAACCTTCTACCACCCAGACAGCTTTCATTTTATTAACTGTATCAACCTTCTACCATACAGACAACTTTCATTTTATTAACTGTAACAACCTTCTACCACACAGACAACTTTCATTTTATTAACTGTAACAACCTTCTACCACACAGACAGCTTTCATTTTATTAACTACAACAACCTTCTACCATACAGACAGCTTTCATTTTGTTAACTGTAACAACCTTCTACCACACAGACAGCTTTCATTTTATTAACTGTAACAACCTTCTACCACACAGACAGCTTTCATTTTATTAACTGTAACAACCTTCTACCACACAGACAGCTTTCATTTTATTAACTGTAACAACCTTCTACCACACAGACAGCTTTCATTTTATTAACTGTAACAACCTTCTACCACACAGACAGCTTTCATTTTATTAACTGTAACAACCTTCTACCACACAGACAGCTTTCATTTATTAACTGTATCAAACTTTCTACCACACAGACAGCTTTCATTTTATTAACTGTAACAACCTTCTACCACACAGACAGCTTTCATTCTATTAACTACATCAACCTTCTACCACCCAGACAGCTTTCATTCTATTAACTACATCAACCTTCTACCACCCAGACAGCTTTCATTCTATTAACTACATCAACCTTCTACCACCCAGACAGCTTTCATTCTATTAACTACATCAACCTTCTACCACCCAGACAGCTTTCATTCTATTAACTACATCAACCTTCTACCATACAGACAACTTTCATTCTGTTAACTGTATCAAACGTCTACCATACAGACAACTTTCATTCTGTTAACTGTATCAAACGTCTACCATACAGACAACTTTCATTCTGTTAACTGTATCAAACGTCTACCATACAGACAACTTTCATTCTGTTAACTGTATCAAACGTCTACCATACAGACAACTTTCATTCTGTTAACTGTATCAAACGTCTACCATACAGACAACTTTCATTCTGTTAACTGTATCAAACGTCTACCACCTAAACAACTTTCATTCTGTTAACTGTATCAAACGTCTACCACCTAAACAACTTTCATTCTGTTAACTGTATCAAACGTCTACCACCTAAACAACTTTCATTCTGTTAACTGTATCAAACTTCTACCACCTAAACAACTTTCATTCTGTTAACTGTATCAAACTTCTACCACTCAAACAACTTTCATTCTGTTAACTGTATCAAACGTCTACCACCTAAACAACTTTCATTCTGTTAACTGTATCAAACGTCTACCACCTAAACAACTTTCATTCTGTTAACTGTATCAAACGTCTACCACCTAAACAACTTTCATTCTGTTAACTGTATCAAACGTCTATCACCTAAACAACTTTCATTCTGTTAACTGTATCAAACTTCTACCACCTAAACAACTTTCATTCTGTTAACTGTATCAAACTTCTACCACCTAAACAACTTTCATTCTGTTAACTGTATCAAACTTCTACCACCTAAACAACTTTCATTCTGTTAACTGTATCAAACTTCTACCACCTAAACAACTTTCATTCTGTTAACTGTATCAAACTTCTACCACCTAAACAACTTTCATTCTGTTAACTGTATCAAACTTCTACCACCTAAACAACTTTCATTCTGTTAACTGTATCAAACTTCTACCACCTAAACAACTTTCATTCTGTTAACTGTATCAAACTTCTACCACCCAGACAGCTTTCATTCTATTAACTGTATCAACCTTCTACCACTCAGACAACTTTCATTCTATTAACTGTATCAACCTTCTACCACCCAGACAACTTTCAGTTTATTAAACACTATGTACCCTCAGGTCCACACAAAACACCACTAACCCTAAACTCTCATGTCCACACAACTTTGAGATCCACAGTTTAAAGACACTATAATAAAATAAACTAATTTACATTTTCAAGGGACAACAAGTAATAATATTCCAGTACAAACTATACACACAAACTCCTTTCCTTAATTAAATCCAGTTGTTTTTTTTAAGTGTGATCAGCTTATTACCATCTCATCAGTACTTTACTGAAGTTAAAAGAGAGAGAAGTTGATTATTTAATTTATTTATTTCTTGGAGCTGTGTGTGCAGGGACAATCTGGAATAATCAAACATTAGTTTAATCATGATTCCTAAAATATTGATGCAATTTCCTCATAAGTATAATTTTTTCACAGTTTACCACACCTAAGAACAAACTATTCCATAGGGTGACTGATCTATTAAAACTATAGCACTTCCTTAATGGAGTTGTGTCCAGTTTTTTACTATTTTAAACTTGTGTCCACTAGTCTTCTTTTATGTAGTTTTAAAAACCTATCATCCAGGTATGGAGTAGTTGTGATCAACACATAATTTACTTAAAAACCAAGTGCTTTGTATAGCTATAGTACTAGTCCAACCACAAAAATATATTAAACTTGTTGTCTAATTACACTAAGATTTGTAGTACAATTGACCCAGATCTTCTTTGGCCATCCTGAAAATTTGAGATAAACTAAAAGCTAGGTTTAATATGCCAAAAGGTTTACAACCACAAAGTTAAATAACCAGAAATTTTCTCTATATACAAATCACTTGTTAAGCCTCGCTTGGAATAACATGTACAGTTTTGGTCCGCTTATCCAAGAAACAATACTGTCTTATTGGACAGTGTTCAGTAAAAAACCATCCATATTATTCTCCTGATGGAAGTTGTACAGTTCTTTAAATATCCAATTATGTGGCCTACTTTTTTTTTTTGCTTTGCTCTTTGCCTAAATCCAGTGAAATCATCCTGCTGCAGTGTAAAAAGTTCTACAACAATTGTCTTCACTGTAATGCATATTTTCATGAAAACAAAGTGACAAGGAGATGGAATATTATCTTACAGGAATCAGTTAGGAGCATTTAATCTATTTACCAGTGAAGAAAAAACAAAACAGAGTAAGAAAAGTTCTTTTGAAGTTTAAAAGACTATATGGGGATTGACAGAATAACATGATTTCTTTGTACTACATACTGAAAACAGCGGGATAAGAGGACACAAAGTTCTGTTTTGGTAGAAAACTGACAACCTGCTATGTTCTAGTTAAAACAATTCTATTTTACTAACAGATGATTGAGTTTCCATTGGTAGTAGTGGATCCTAGCATTTTAAAAATATTTAAATGGAAAACTGATATCCTGGAAATTCCTCCACTCATCTTGAAGGTTAAACACAATTTATACAAAGTTCTGAGGATCAAATCCTACAGAGACCCGACTACTGTCTATAGCTTCACTTAATATCAATAAAAGAAATGAGAGACGAACTAAACCAAGAAAACTTCCACTTATATACAAGCAGAGTGTGGACAGACTTCATTTGCTGGACCAATCCCTTATTAAAGAAGGATGTTCAGTATATTTCTTAACTTACTAGACTCAAGCTTCAAGTAAAATGTACAAATCTGTCATACAGAGAAAATCAGATCTGTTACAAAAATATTCATATTCACGATATGTGAACTGAAGAAACCTATCTGATTCTGTCAAGCTAGAGACCAAGAAGATGTTTAAGTTAAGAATAAAAATAGTTCTGTCCAATGTGCAGTTTGCAAATTCCATTTGGATAACCTCTATACTTCCAAATGCATATCTATGTTGTTTTGATTTGTTTTCAGTATTTCTGTATAGTGTATCTGGTAGTTACTCTCTACAAGGAAAGGTCACTGAATCAGTAGTGAAAACTTAAGTGATTAGTTGATAATTTTGATATTACATACATAATACAGTGTTGAATGGCACTGTAAAAAGTCATCCTTTGAACACTGTGAACCCAACCTATGCACATAACATTAAGGCTTAAGCTTACCAAGCTAATAGCTGAAATAAATAAAGTAATATTCCTATGAATGTGATAGAGTGAGTATAACTATGCTAATAATACAACAGCACAGCACAGTTTTGTTCTAACAATTTCAAGTCCATCACATTTCCAATAACAGGGCTAATAGTAATACTAATGTACAGTGGCAGACTTAGAAAGTAAGGAAATTTACTTGTGGCCTATTTAGTAAAAGGTCAGAAACACCTAATTACAAAACTTTAATTTTTTTTTTAGAAACCTTCTTTTGAGAACCCAGAGATCATTCATATAATAACAATGTCACTCTTTCATGTCCACTTTCAAATAAGGAAAAAATTACACTGTTAGCAGTGTTACCACAGAGACTCAACCATTTAGTACCACAGGTCTACCAATAAAGTACAAAACATGTATTAAAATTATAGAAAACATACCACTAACCTTAAATTACTTATCTGGCTACTCCTTGTTTCTATCAGATAGTTCATTTGTTTGATAATTAATAGCTTTGAAGTTCTTTTCCAAATTTAAAAAGCAATTATCTTACCTGTGTGCATTAAATATTTCATTAATGCATACAGTTAATATCTTGTATGGTACAGTACACAATATTTAACAACACAGGGTAGCATGGAATCATGTAGTGGGATCATAGTCAGATGGGTGTGAGTTTCAGGATGGCCTGTTATGCATTTTTGTCACTTAAACAACACATTATGTCTTACTTATGTAATCTAGACAGCTATATGATGGGTCCCATCTGTTAGTTGGGTTAATATTCTAACATGTTTTGAGACAGCATGGAACCTATTGGTCCATTCCAGTTATTCCACTCTTTAAACTAAATTAAATTGTAAAGTCAGCCCTTATCATTCATATACACATCAAGCTTTTTTTTAAACCCACTTAAATTTACTGCCTCTACAACATCTGAAAGCAACCCATTCCACAAGTTAACCAGCCTGTTAGAAAAATAAAACTGTCTTATCTGAAGATGACTACTTCCTTGCCAACATTTATATTTGTGTTCCCTGGTCCTACTGTCCTCATTGATAAGTATAATAAAAGATGATGCATCCATTACCTATACAATGTTAAGCATCTCAATCAAAATAAACAATTTCAGAGATTTCAGCCTCTCCTTGTAAGACAACTCTTCCATTGCAGTTACCATTCTACTAACCCTTCTTTGAACCCTTTCTAACAATTCAATGTCATTCTTTAGATAAGAGCTACCATGAATGAACACAATACTCCAAATGTGACCAAACCAGTGAGTACAATGAAATTATAACCTCTTTAGACTTGTATTCAATATTTCTGTAAATACAACCTAAAGTCCTGTTTACCCTACCACTAGTAACAGCACACTTCTTGGATAGCTTAAAAGACCAACCCACTTATGTCACTTAAAATTGGAGTTCAAAAGCACCATTCCTAAGTGTTTCAAGAAGGCACAGCAAAGATTTAACTGCCTAATAATATTTCACACTACATGTTTTCCTGTAATAGATTATTAATATTACCATTAATCCTTTTAATGTAATATAGGACTACAGCAAGTATCATATCATATTCCCCTATGTATTGAAGTATTTTTCTTTTAAAATGCATACCACACTACAAAGGAGGAACAGCCTATAGCCAGAGTTGTTGGACTTTGTCAGGGCAGTTTATTCTTCCTTCCCAAGCATATCTGCTTAGTTAATGGCTTGGATTATGATTAAATTAACTGACATGATTATGAAATAAACCATTAAACATTACAAGAAATTGCAATGTTTGAATATGGTCCAATTTAAAAACTGAACCTAAATTTGGAAAACTGATTCTCAGGTTTGGAAGTTAGCTGGTTTTCCAATTGTTGGAAAATTGTTTACTTTTTAACATCCTGCCTAATCTTATATAAGTTAGTTTATTAAAACATTAACTAAACTTACACTAACAATGTAATTCACAGTATAATTGGTATTGACTGCAGGGAACTTGCAAGTAAATTACAGTCATCTCATTGACATGATATATGGTAATAAAAATAAAACTGCCCACTCTTGTTAAGGATAACTAGTTAGAAATTCAGGCATAGTTTCACATATTTTCCAAATTAATAAGTTATTTCACTTATAAGTAAGTACTTGCATGTTTCTTTCTTCAATCACTATAGTAGTAACATCCTTGAATAACTACAGCACAGATATCACACTGAGAACAAACCTTTTAAACAGTATGTTAAACATACAATTAACTGAACATAAAACGTTTTTGCGTTCATATCTCATAATCATGCATTGAATGATGTATAGCAAAAATACAAACATAATTCAGAACATTTACTTAATTATAAATAATTTATCAAATCAAACATTAACAAAAGTCATTAAAATAAATGAAATTAACTAACATTTCATTCGCATAACATCATAGCAAAATTATCAAAAGTACCAACCATAGAAACACCGACTGTTAATGTTATTGTTATTAGTAACTACGATTTTATCAGTGCTACATACCTGTACAGTTCCATATACCCCTTCAAATAACTATCCAAACTTAATCCACCGACGTCCTCCATACATCTTTCAAACGATTCACAGACAAATCTAGCATCAAAATAATCATTTGTTCCTGAGTTATTAGTTACCTTTTCATAAAAGGACATTTCCTCAACCAGACTAGTAGCATTCGGAATTCGTAACATCACATTTCAACATCGTGTACTATTTATTAGCACTACGTTAGCTTTAGTTTGCTCCTAGTATACGCCATCTAGCCTTACTAATTTTTCATTAAAAGTAGTTTTAATTAACTAATAGTAACATTATAAGGAATTTAATTACAATTAGAAAAATATTTGAAAAAGATTTTACTCCTACGCTTTTAGTCATAATTATATACACGTATATAACTTCTGAGTTAAAATGTAAAATAAAGCAGTTGAAAGCGAGATATTTTCTAACATCGTGTATCTTACGACGACTGATATTAACACGGGTATTAACACTTTTATTAATAAAATAGAAAGCAACGCTTCGATCCTCTTAGGTCGTCTTCAGGTTACCAAAGGGTATCATATGGTATATTAGTGTCTGAAGAAGCCAAATCAAATTGAATTTTTTTTATCTACTCACTAACTTCCCTGAACTGTTGTGATAGTACGATAGTTTTAATGTTCTTATTTGTTATTGTTTTATTCAATCAGTGTAATGTTATTACTAGACAGAAAGTACTAAACAAATTAAAATTTCAGCATACATAAAGTTCAATATAGTACAAGCACGTAATATATATATATTGTTCCCTTTAATTTAATATTTAAAAATCAATATATATGTTATTTTTAACAGTTCTTTGGTTAGGTTAAATTTAAACGCTGACTAGTAGACCTAAAAACTGTTATACAAATAAAATTCACTGCAGTTTTTTTAAAGATTCCTTTTAATTCCACGAACGTAATTTTTACTATATTGTATACATAAATAGCATTTCATAAGGTATTTGTCTCTCTTTACTCAGTACAAATGACGAATTCCGGTATTGAACGAAATCTTTCTGGGTAGCGATTTATGGGAGATAAAGTTAAATCTAAAATGCTATTTTTTTTATAAACCTCAGATTTCGAACACCAATGGACAAATTAAAAGGGATGAAAAAAAAACACCTCAGTTAAACTGTTATTATAACAATTTTTTGGCCTATCGATTTTCAATATTTCTCTGGCCTTCGACTTTTAAATTGTAACTTTATAATTAAAAATACTGTTTTATTTGTGTGTGTGCGTGCGTGTGTAAAGCTACACAATGGGCTACCTGCAGTTTATTCATCACGAAATTTTGCGTTGTAAGTCAATAAAGAACTTAGTGCTAACACACTGGGGAACTAAATATAGTTAACATGAAAAATATACATATTCTATTAAATTATTAATTTTAAAACATTTTAAGAGAGTGAAAGAAATGTATGTATTTTATTCAAAAATTAAATATCTTACTTAATTTCTGAATACCGTGAAAAGCATTTTCTAAAGCTTGTGTAATTACTTTTGTTTTTTTTTTGTTTTTTTTGGAATTTCGCACAAAGCTACTCGAGGGCTATCTGTGCTAGCCGTCCCTAATTTAGCAGTGTAAGACTAGAGGGAAGGCAGCTAGTCATCACCACCCACCGCCAACTCTTGGGCTACTCTTTTACCAACGAATAATGGGATTGACCATCACATTATAACGCCCCCACGGCTGGGAGGACGAGCATGTATGGTGCGACCGGAATTAGAGAACCCGCGACCCTCGGATTACAAGTCGAACGCCTTAACACGCTTGGCCATTCCGGGCCCTACTACTAAGTAATACTACGATACCATTTTTACGTTTGTTTGTTTGTTGTAGAGCAAAGCATCATTGGGCCATCTGCTGTGCATTATTATTGTTTCTAATTGTTTGCAGTTTTAGTAATTACATATGGCCTGGCATGGCCGAGCGCGTAAGGCGTGCGACTCGTAATCCGAGGGTCGCGGGTTCGCGCCCGAGTCGCGCCAAACATGCTCGCCCTCCCAGCCGTGGGGGTGTATAATGTAACGGTCAATCCCACTATTCGTTGGTAAAAGAGTAGCCCAAGAGTTGGCGGTGGGTGGTGATGACTAGCTGCCTTCCCTCTAGTCTTACACTGCTAAATTAGGGACGGCTAGCGCAGATAGCACTCGAGTAGCTTTGCGCGAAATTCAAAACGAACAAATAATTGATAGCAAATAAATTCACATACAAATGTATTTATATTTGACAACAGATGGCAGCAGTTAAATCTATTTCGGCTTAGCTGTTGTGGTTCATTAAATCCAGGTAGAACTTAACAATTTAAGACAACATTGGACTTATTATAATGTTCGTCTCGGTTAGTTCCACTCTCTGAACTAAATTAATTGGAAAAACACAATAAGCTTTAACGACAGTCCCCATTCATAAACTTATCAAGCTTTCCCCTAAAACTCATTTAAAGTTACTGCCTCTACAACATACAAAAACAGCCCATTCCAAATGCCAACCATCCTGTTAGAAAAATATGACAATCTTAGCTGAAGATGACTCTTAACTTAACAAAATTTATACTTGTGTCGCCTAGTCTTAAAATTCTCGCTATTAAATATGAGAAAAAAGATGTATTCTCAAGACGGCTGGTATGGGTATTAAAACTGTAATTGAAATAAAATTATGTGCTTTAACCTGAAAATGATCTAAGAAGGTCGAAATGTCGTTCTGTACTCTATTTTAATTACAGTTTTAATATCCATACCAGCCGTTTTGAGAATACATTTTTACTTCAAATGGGTTTCTCGCCATCATGAATTATCAAAAAAAGATGATGGATCAACACTATCAATTTCTCTTTTCAATCTTAAACACCTCAGTGAAATCCCCCTAACTCTTCTTTTTCCAAGATAAAACAATTTTAAAGATTTCTGCCTCGCTTCAAATGAAAACCCCCCAATCCCAAGTACTATTCTAATAACCCTTCTCTGAACCTTTTCCAACAATTCGTTGTCTTTCCTAAAGTTAGGAGTACAAGACTGAAAACAATATTTCAAGTTTGGCCTAACCAGTGAGTTGTATAATGAAACTATAACCTGTTTAAACTTGTGTTCAATATTTCTGTAAATACAACCTAAAATCTTATTTGCTCCAACACGAGCAACAGCAAACTGCTTGGATGGATTTAGAGACTGATCAACTGTTACACCAAGCTCCTTTTCTTTCATGTCTCTGTTAAGGTTATTCCCATCGAAATTTTACCTATAGCTCAAATTATGATGACTTACATGCACTATCTTTCATTCATCATAGTTAAAACCCATCTACCATTTATTTGTCCAACTCGCTAAATGATCTAAATCTTTTTGTAAATCAGTAACATCCTCTTCACATCCGAGACCTTAATATCATCAGCAAATTTAAGTAACTTATTGACTAATCTTTATTCTAGGCCATTAATGTAAATCAAAAAAAGCAAAGGCCTAAGATTGAGCCCTGAGATACACCACTTGTGACATTAATCCAGTTTTACTGAATTCCATTTGTAACAACCCTCTGCTTTCTTCCATGAAACCATTATTATATCTAATTTGTTAATTTATGTTCCACATCTACAGATACATTTTTTTCAAGCATTTTATATGACATCTTGTCAAATGCTTTCTGAAAATCCAGATACATCAAATCTACATCCTTACCCTTATCTCCTTATCCAGTAGCTTTTTCAAAGAATGTCGAGAGATTTATAAGGCAGGATTTTCCTTTAGTGAAACCATGTTGATTGTCCGATAAAATTCTAAACTTTATTAAATAACTTAGCAAAACATCTTTTAATAGACTCTTTAAAACTTTTTTCACAACTGATGTAAGGATAATTGGTCTGTAATTACTGCGATAATTTTATTACCTCTCTTGAAAAGAGGAGTTACATTAGCTAACATCCAATCCTCTGGTAATTACTCACTATTCAAGAACTGACAAAAAATAGCGGTAATTGGCTCACATATCCAGTCTTTAACCTCCTTCAAACCCTTTGGGGAAAATTATATGGTTCAAGAGCCTTACTGTTTTTTAAACTTCCCAATTTTTCTTAACTAGTTCAGAATTAATGCGGTCACCTTGTTTGATCTCATTCCCATTTATAAACTGTTCAAGCTATGGATTACTGATTAAAGAAGCATGTTTTTATAATGATTTTAGTTAACTTTGGTTGTTCAGAAAAGTTTTGTAGTATTATTATCCAAAGTAAGCCATATAAAATAAAAGATTTTGAGCACACAGAAATAAATATATAAGTTTCGTAAACGTTATTCGAAAGGCGAAATATTCTTATGTTAAAAGCGGTAATAAACAAAGGTTCTCAGTTACATTGAATATTTTTGTTAATACGGAAGCGAAGTATATAATAGAAGGTAAGTATTAATAGTTTTTATTCTGTAGCAATTAAAAATGTTTTCATCGCATGTGACAGATTTGGAAACTTTGTAAGTTCATACTAAAATTTTTTGTTCTCCCTATTAACATTTCTTGAACGAATTAGGTTGAGTAGGTGGTATATCGAATATTTTTATAGTTATCTATTTTTATATCAGAACCACAAGTTCTTGCGATTAAAACGTCGTTTTACAATTAACATATATTGTAACAACTAAGAATTGTGTTTAGAATTATAACTAGTTTTTTGGGTTTTTTTAGTTATTACTTTTCTTACAAATAAGTTCTTGTCCCAGCTTACTGTTGTCTATCTAATATCAATCTAATAGAATTATGCTTCTAGTGTATAAAAAATATTCGAATACTTCATGCTTAATAGAAGTTTGGAAATCTTTATTGTTCATTTAAACAGCTGAACTTCGTGCAACTTTTTCAAAATAAAAAAAAATGAATAAGAAAAATTAACTTGGTTTTATAGAGCTGTATTTCTTGAACCCCTTCTTTATATAGATTAATTGTAACAAAGGCTTGTTTGTAACTGTATTAAAGAAATAAAAATAATGGAAAAATAGAGAGTCGTAATTTTTCTATTAGCATCAGTGGTCGGTATATTAACTACGTTAGTATATGTGTGTTAATATCGTTTTGAGAAATGGTTTACCAACATCTTTTGAACGGAGTCAAATTTATTCATCGAAACGTTTTCGAGTTATTGTAAACGAAGGTGTAAATGCTGAAAAATACTTCCGATGCGAGTAAGTGGTTAAATTTTTATATTTTGATCATTATTAATGTTTCATCAATACTGTTATTTAAATTTCATAAATAACAAATAATTCATGTACAATGTATGACCTTGATATTTTTAGGGTAAAGAACTTATGTCTGTGACTATAAAGATGTTATTTTATTCTTGGAAAATTTGACTTTAAATCGTAGGTTGGTGTTTAGATTTTGACAGTGAACGGTGAATAAAAGTTTGTGGATAGCCTTGGTCAGTTTATCATTTATATCACGATTGTGCTTTAGAAGCAAAGGCGTGGTTGAACTTTATAATTTTAATATTAGCATACTATTAATAATTTTTTACGCTGCCGTTGGTTACAAAGAGCTTGTCTTTTAAGTTTTAATGATGTAGGAACCAAGCCTTGGTTACGTAAATAAAATTTAAATCTACAGTATTCTTTGGTATTTTAATTCCATGCACAAGAAACTACTTGATCGCATAGAAGCATAGATGCAGATTTATTAAAATATTATTTGTAAACAAAAGACTTAAGAAGTTAAATGCTTTGGGGAATATCGTACATAATCACGAAATAATACTTTAGGAAACTGAAAATAGGCCTAAAGCTATTTTCATTTTACTAATAATACTAAGCCTAATTGTTAAAGCTCTGTAATACTTTAGGAATAATTTAAGTTATTCAAATTTATTTATTTTTTCTCAATATAATTTTAGTATCTGGAAATACATCATATACGAGTTTTATACGAATATTTCTCTCAAACTGAAGTCCACAAATTCATAACTCGTTTCTGTTTGTAATTAAGCACAAAGTTGCACAATGGACTTCTGTTCTCTGCCCATCACAGGTATCGAAACCATGTTTTTAACGTCATAAGTTCGCAGACATATCTCTTGCCATTGGGGGCGTTTGTATGTGTGTGATAAGTCTTTTAAATTATAAATTTTCATGTTGTTATAATTGCGCATTTCGATATTGCAAGTATGAAGTATAATTGATACTGTATAAATAAGTAAAAATATAATTTTGAATTATTTATTGGGTTTTGAGAGTATCGAACTCATAACTTAAGAAGTTGAGTTTATTACACCGCTAGGAGCTGATCACACGTTGAAACCGGCTTCGCCGCAGAAAATAGAATGATTAGTTTCCTTTATTCATATTACGTTATGTCTGTATGCTGTCTTGTTGATTTCCCAAATTTTCTAATCTGCACCTTAGGGTACTTTGCTTTCCAGCAGTTTCATCATTTCTGAATTTTGATGAGAAGTTTTCGCCTTACAGGAGCAGAGGAGGAAGATACACCGCCAGTGGAGTTGTGTTAGACTTGAATTATAATGAGAAGTTTTCGCCTTACAGGAGCAGAGGAGGAAGATACCCCGCCAGTGGAGTTGTGTTAGACTTGATAAGGTGCTACTAATACAATATTGTCAACTTCCTTGTTTAATTTTACTCTTGTAAAACCCAATACATACTTCAAGGTGATGGTCTTACCGTAAAGGTTACTTACCTTGCTTTCTTCCATCTATCTGGAGACCAACTACCCTGAGATTTATGTAATATTGGCTGTGAGTCAGTCACTCACAAATATTATACTGATGATACTGTCTATTTGTGGTTCATTACTTTCAGGAATCCGGAGTAGAACTTATTTTATGACTACCGGTTTTATCCTCGTGTTACTTCTGGGAAGATGTAATGAACTAACAGTTTTATAGAGTATAGTTACTCCATGTAACAAACTATCAGTGACATAAGATTTATTTCTGATGGTAACAAATGGTTTGTATAGCACTCGTCCACTGAAGTTTGTCTCTAGAACCATCTAATAGGTAATTCCCTTCTTGGTTGATGTAAGTGGGGTCATTGTAGAGCTGGAATGTCCATTTGAAAGGAGTATTGGCTCGATGGTGAACTACATAGTCTTTACACTGCAAGGTCATTATGAATAATTTTGCTTGCAAGCTTTGTTAGTATTCTACAGTGTGAGTGAGGTTTTGTGAAATGTAAAAGGACATTGATGAAGAGTGGCTAAAGTACATCCCTTGACCGTTCTTCAACTTATGTTTCCAGTGTTATCTAGTTGTGTAGCGATCATACTGATAATATGTATTACAAAATCCAGAAGGGAACAGCTAAAACTGGTAGAACATAACCATCCTTATACAGGAAAGAAGAAGGATAATTTATTATCCTTATGAAAAACAGTAAAATAATTTTCCATCTAACTGTTGAAGATATGCTAAACATTGATAGAAATAGTTTTTTTTTTTTCATTTAGCTTTAAACAGAACAAAAATGTAAAAAGCTGGTAAAACGCTTTCTTCAGTTTTGGTTGTTAAACAAAAGCAGTCCGAGTGCTGATGGTGGGTTCTATTGACTTTCTGTATAGTGTATTAATTTAAATGGACGACTATATGCAGATGGTTGTGTGACTTTGCACGTAAATTGTAAAACAAGCAAAATTAGATTTTTTTATCAAACTTTTCTTTATCAGTTTTATATTTATATTGATATGTTGATTTTTAAACTTTTATTCCTCAGTGTAAGTTTAGAAAACACTTGTGAAATAGTTATGTTGTTTTAGTCTGCGGTTGAGAATGTCTTCTTTATTGTAGAAGTTTGCCGTTAAGTAAGAATAGTAAGAAGAAATAAGATTTTTTTTATTACATCATGCACGGTGGTCACTCTGGATATATATTTCCTCCTGAGATGGAAATCGTTCAAATCTCATTAACCAGCAGGACCCATTGCCCCATTGAACATTTTTGTCCAGTCTGTCGACCTGGCATGGCCAAGTGGTTAAGGCAATCGACTCATAATCCGAGGGTCACGGGTTCGAATCCCAGTCACACCAAACTTCCTCGCTCCTTTAGCCGTGGGGGCGTTATAATGTTACGGTCAATCCCACTATTCGTTGGTAAAAGAGTAGCCCAAGGGTTGGCGGTGAGTGGTGATGACTAGCTGCCTTCCCTCTAGTCTTACACTGTTAAATTAGGGTCGGCTATCGTAGATAGCCCTCGTGTAGCTTTGCGTGAAATTCAGAAACAAACACATTTTTACTGTTTATATAAGTTTCCTTTCTTTTTAATACACATGCGTTGTACAACATGAGCGATCTGTACACGAAGTTAGGAAAATGCATAAATCGGTAAACGTCAATTACAGACAAAAACATGAAATCGTATAGTTAGAATTTAAAATTTCTTTTTTTTTTTTGCCAATTGTCAAATTAAAGGGCTTGTACTTACACTTCTTAACGATATATAAATACATACTGTGTTGTTGTTGGGCTTACGATGCTTGTGACTTGTTGATGGTAAATTCAATGATAAATGAATAGTATGCAATAAACTGTTTTCAAAATAATATATATATATATATATATTGTTCTCCGATTCATCTTGTCAAGTCTGCTTAGGCCTGTTCAATTATATTGAATATTCTGTGTGTAATTCACTTACATTTGTAGCGCGAGTTACCGTAATCGTTTTGCATTCTTTCTTCAAAATATCCTCTGTTTCTTTTGTAAAAAAAAAAAAAAAAATGTACTCAGGCTGATTCAATTACTTTAGAACCACACTTTGATGAAATAAATTATTCATCTTATCTTGTTTTCTATTGTTAGTGTTACTGTAACATATTAACCATTAGGCCTATGACTTCTACTGTACTTAACTTCTCTCCAGACTTTTCCTTGCCTTAAACTTTATTCTCTTCTACTTTTGTTTTCTCACACTATTTATATCTTTATCACTTAATCGTTTGCCCGCCTTCTAGAAACCTCTATATTTTCGATATAAGTGTATTGCAAGCAACGTTCGATTCTCTCAAAATCAATGAATTATAAACATAACTTCCTACAATCATCTGCTTTTATGTCTTATTATAACAAAAACTAAATAATAATGAAATATTTGGTCACAAAATAAATATATGAATAATATTTAATGTAGAGAGTCTTTCTTGTCATGACATCTATAACTCGAAAACGTTCTTCATCAGGATCAAACTTTCCCGTCTTCCTCTGTGACAGCGTCAAGTATACGGATTTACAACGCTAAAATCAGTGGTTCGATTCCCCTCGGTGGACACAGCAGATTGCTTGATGTAGCTTTGCTCTAAGAAAAACTAAAGTTAAACCCTTCTAAAACTCTTGTGTTATAGGGTTTCGTGTTTTTATGTGTAAGTGTATATAAGAATCTCTTTTTTACATAGTATTTTTACAGTGTCTTTTGGTGGTTTTTAATTTTACCGAGTCATTCACACAGAGTGAGCTGTTTATTGGATATTGATAAATTCATCTGGGTTGTATAATAACACTGCACAACAAAGTTTTTGCTTCTTGAACACTGTTGGGTGTTCCTTATAGATTTTTGACTGCTGATCACGAAAATCACATCCAAATTTGCCCATCACGTACCGTTTCATCGAAATCTTCAGTTTTGCTACAATGGAAAAACGATATCAGGGCAACTGGTATCCGTCAATGCTTGCTGACTACTGTTGGACACTGCAACGTGATGCACCGGACATTGAATACAAACGAAAATCAGGAGCAAAACACTTTTAATTATGTTGAACCTAATAGCGTATTGGAAACATAAACGCAATTAAATACGTTATTGCCGGTAAACAGTTAACTGTCTATTTCTCAGAGTTCCTACGTGATGAACCAAAACTATATTTGTACATACCCACCAGGTACCTGTCACAATCAGCAAAAACTTTTCAGGAAGCAAAACTTTTCAAAAACGTTGTTGTGCAGTGTAACCTTTGTTGTGCTTAGAAGGAATATCTTGTTTCAGTTGGACTTGTGATAGAACTCTAGATTTTAGATATCACAAAATATTCTTCATATTCTAAGCTGTGTGTGCGTTATAAAAGTGGAATTTAGTCACCTAGCACTGATTGATGAGTGGTATGGTGCTGGTGACTGGACTGTGGCCAGTAGTTCAGAATTAGGGATGGGAGCAGATAGTCTTAACATCTTTGTTATAAATAAAAATGACTCAAGTGCAAACTGTTGTGTTTTTTTTCTTCAGCATTACAAATGAATCCACAATATTCTTTTTTTGAAGTATCGCCGTTTTCAGAACTTTGTTTTCTGTGTTTGTTCGTTTTTTGAATTTCGCACAAAGCTACTCGAGGGCTATCTGCGCTAGCCGTCCCTAATTTAGCAGTGTAAGACTAGAGGGAAGGCAGTTAGTCATCACCACCAACTGCCAACTCTTGGGCTACTCTTTTACCAACGGCTAATGGGATTGATCGTCACATTATAACGTCCCCACGTGCGACGGGGTTTCGAACCCGCGACCCTTAGATTACGAATCGAACGCCTTAACCCACCTGGCCATACCGGGCCTTTTGTTTTTTTATTATAGCTGAAGTAAAACTACAGTAATTTGATGTGAAAATGATTTACTAGTGTTGTGTGATTGGTTTACAAACTTTTAGTGGTTTCGGATTGATTATATCACATTGTAGAAGCTTAGTATAATACAAATTGGACTTAATCTAAGTACGTTCATTTGTCAAGGTAGACAGACATCCTACAGAAATCTTTATTTCCGTTCTCATCATATATTTTCTTTATTTTTGCTTAGAATAGGAAAAAACAAAACAAAACAAAACTGTTTGACAGTTATAAATGTATGATAAACCTAATTTTTAGACAAATATTGTTACATTATATCTAAGTTATGATGTTAAAGTAATTATCCAATACAGATGTGTGGAAATATAAATATTTCATAGCATCTTTAGGCAGGAGACTTATTTAGTCTTTATTATTGTGTTATTAGGACTTAATCGTTGAAATTTTTTTATCATCACACAGGATAATGGATATTCTCATGGAAATTTTACATATGGATGTAGAAATTCAAGTTCGTCATTAGTCAAAATTAGTTATGTATATTTAACACTGTATTTTGTGAAATCACCATTGTCTCAATATTATTGAAAAAGAAGAAACTTTACAAAATATTTTTTCAGTGGCTCACTGTGATCCCTGCAAATATGCCAATAACCTTACTATGTTGAATGAAATTAACTTTATGGAAATAACATTTTTGATGCGATTTTCCCATTTGAAGTTATTTTTGGTTTTTGACATTCAGGACCTTACATGATGTTCCAAAGAGAAATTCATGAGATAACTTATACATTTATTATGTATAACCCATTTCTTACACATAACGTGTTTTCCATCTTGTCTTAAATAATCTAGCCTTTAATGACAGAGTATTTAAAGTTCAGTTCTGACATATACAGATAAATAAAAAGCAGTACCACGCCAGTGTTGGTGGATTTCAATGATGTTACATTGTTTATTACCCTCTGAATTGAAGAATACACTCAAGTTTCATTTTACTTCTTGACAGCAATGCTGGTTGAGGCTTAACTGAGAGGGAGGGGCAAACGGTCTTGGATGTATTTAAAGTGAGTATGGAATAATATGTGGACTGGCGTTATACTGTACTGTATCTTTACAGGACACCCAGTAAAAATGTACGGTTCGTCAATCTTCTTAGAGCAGGGGCATTCAACCCACTTCACCCCAATTTAGTTCCATTGTATTTTGACAGATGTTATCGAATAATTATCTGGTTAGCTGTTGTAACAGAATCCTTAGTATCGTTATATGTATCTAATACCTTACTTTAAGTGATTGTTCATATAAGATAAATCAGACAAATTCGGGTTGAGCTGTTGACCTCATATTGTCTTTTTCATTACTTTCCCCAAACACTAACACGTTTTGAGGTGTATTGGATGGTTGCATGTATTCTCCACTTAATACGGGATCAGTATCCAAGTGTGCTGTGCCCACTAATTCTTCCTGTGATTTCTGAGAGAACTGATTTCCCCAGTGGTTATGTTTGTTCTTTGTTTTACACTTTTTGGGTTTTCTTACACGGTTGCTTCGGCCTAGTAATAGAGAGGATCTATTATTCTTCCACATAACCTCTGATAGTTTACCTTCAGTTTCGAAGTGTTCCTCCTTTGAAGATTTTTGTGTTGGACGTCACTTGAATGTTTTCTCCAGAAAAGGTTTGATTCACTTGTTGACTTGTTAAGAGTATTGTCAAAAGGCAAAGGTATTTTGTACAAAGACATCATTGACTCACTCTTCACGGGAACCACAAACACGGCCTCTTCTGAGTCAGAACTGGTAGAGACACTTTCGCCACCAATATGGTCAAGGTCATTCATAGAGAACCAACTGTTTGGAGGGCGGAGTGAAACATTTTTACAGAGTTCTTCGGTGCGAACTCGGTATACGTGAAAGGGGATATTGTCATTAGACTGATGTCTTGTCTTCTGCACGGCCTTTTCAGTCTCGGGGATTCCTTTAACATGACAGAAATCTTTTGCAGAATCAATACGAATCACCAGGTCCTGTACAATTTCAGAATTACTGCTCTTGTCACTTGAGTTATCTGGATATTTCCAGACTTTGTCTTCTGATCCAGAAAGTTCCATCTCAGAGTCATACTTATAAAGGACATCACCAGACCGCACATCTCCTAGGTAAGCATAGTGAAATTCAAAGTCGGCATTCGCAATTGTTGTGAGAGATCCGCCATACATTTCTTCTTCAGCTTCTGCACCACAACGGCTGAAGACATTGTCATCTGGTAGACTTGACTGGTAACTCAAACTGCTGAGATTATCAGAAAGAGTTGCATAAATATGGGTGTCGGTATCTTTCCATGAATCTATTTGTATGCTGCTAAGTTTTGTTACATCATCATTCTCTGGCTGGGGTTTAATATGTACAACCGTCTGTAAGTTGTTTGTAAGGTGGGATGGATTCAGCACTGTGTCTACTCCGTAGATACTTGGCAAAATGCGTTTCTTTGTCCCTGTTCTCCAAAGACTTTTCTTCTGTGCATTTGAATGTTGAGATTTGTTTTTCTTGCCAGGCGATCGACGATAATTTGTGATGATTCCAATTGGAGTGACTGATTCAAATGGACTTGGTTTAGTGTTCCCTTCTATGATATCTTCTAGGTACAATGGGTAATGTCTGTCATCTGTAAACAAGTTAAGAAATATATATATACACATAATCTTGTCTTTTTAAAGATTTTTTTCTCATAGTGATATTTCAGTTGCTGACTCGTATTTAATTGTAATATTTCAGACTTTTTATAAAACTAAGACCTAAGCTAATAAACAGCAGCTTGTTCTGTGTTCTATGAGTGTTATTTTAGCTGTGTTGAAATATAAACTATTTGGAAAAAAAGATTAAAACAAGAGTAAAAGCAAAGACTATTATTAACTTTTGTGACAGAAACAGAAGAATGGGACAGATTCCTCTCTGAATAATAGCAGGTGACGTTTTTTATGTATTCTGTAAATACAGTCATTGTCGTTTATTGTAGCATTTTGCATTTTAAAGGCGCCATTTAGTATTTTATGTTTCCTTACTAAGTAACCGAATTTTAGCTGGAAACGTGTAAAAATAGAACTACAAAGTTTTCCCTCGTGTGGGTTGACTCTTGACACCAAAGAACGTTAGCCAAAGACGGTAAACAACGTTCTGAAAGCAGCATACTTGGACAGTTTGTTTTATAGCCCAGAAGGCTGATTTGTTGATCAACAGGGTGCTCCCATATTAAACTATTAGTTTAATAAGCTTTTATTATAGCACTATTGTTTTAATATTGTTAGTGCTTCGTATTCATGCCATATGGATTATTGTACTCTCCGATGTGGCATGGCATGATGGTTAGGGCACTTGACTCGCAGTCTACGGGATCGAAAGCCGTCACTGCACATGCCGACCTTTTCGACCGTTAGAGCATTATAATGTACCTTCAACATCACCATCAGTCTGTAAAGAACTGTTCAGGAGTTAGTGATTTTGGCAACATTTCGTCTAATCTATCACACCAGAATAGGCTCTTCAATAGTTTACTTGAAATTCAACAAACAAACTCTGTTGTTGTCAACACAATTTACAGTTGACATTAAACATAGTTAGTCAAAATGTTTTACCAGTCTGGTTGTTAATAGAAATGTATTAACAGTCTTGTTGTTAATAGAGATGTATTGCCAGTCTTGTTATAAATACAGAGATGTATGACCAGTCTTGTTGTTAATAGAGATGTATTACCACTCTTGTTGTTAATAGAGAGACGTATTACCAGTCTTGCTGTTAATAGAGAAACGTATTACCAGTCTCATTGTTAATGCAGAGATGTATTACTTGTTGTTAATAGAGATGTATTACAAGTCTTGTTGTTAATACAGAGATGTATTACTTGTTGTTAATAGAGACATATTACCAGTCTTGTTGTTAATAGAGACATATTACAAGTCTTGTTGTTAATAGAGACATATTACCAGTCTTGTTGTTAATAGAGACATATTACAAGTCTTGTTGTTAATACAGAGATGTATTACTTGTTAATAGAGACATATTACCAGTCTTGTTGTTAATAGAGACATATTACCAGTCTTGTTGTTAATAGAGACATATTACAAGTCTTGTTGTTAATAGAGACATATTACCAGTCTTGTTGTTAATAGAGACATATTACAAGTCTTGTTGTTAATAGAGACATATTACCAGTCTTGTTGTTAATAGAGACATATTACCAGTCTTGTTGTTAATAGAGACATATTACCAGTCTTGTTGTTAATAGAGACATATTACCAGTCTTGTTGTTAATAGAGACATATTACAAGTCTTGTTGTTAATAGAGACATATTACCAGTCTTGTTGTTAATAGAGACATATTACAAGTCTTGTTGTTAATAGAGACATATTACCAGTCTTGTTGTTAATAGAGACATATTACAAGTCTTGTTGTTAATAGAGACATATTACAAGTCTTGTTGTTAATAGAGACATATTACCAGTCTTGTTGTTAATAGAGACATATTACAAGTCTTGTTGTTAATAGAGACATATTACCAGTCTTGTTGTTAATAGAGACATATTACAAGTCTTGTTGTTAATAGAGACATATTACCAGTCTTGTTGTTAATAGAGACATATTACAAGTCTTGTTGTTAATAGAGACATATTACAAGTCTTGTTGTTAATAGAGACATATTACCAGTCTTGTTGTTAATAGAGACATATTACAAGTCTTGTTGTTAATAGAGACATATTACCAGTCTTGTTGTTAATAGAGACATATTACAAGTCTTGTTGTTAATAGAGACATATTACCAGTCTTGTTGTTAATAGAGACATATTACAAGTCTTGTTGTTAATAGAGACATATTACAAGTCTTGTTGTTAATAGAGACATATTACCAGTCTTGTTGTTAATAGAGACATATTACAAGTCTTGTTGTTAATAGAGACATATTACCAGTCTTGTTGTTAATAGAGACATATTACAAGTCTTGTTGTTAATAGAGACATATTACCAGTCTTGTTGTTAATAGAGACATATTACAAGTCTTGTTGTTAATAGAGACATATTACCAGTCTTGTTGTTAATAGAGACATATTACAAGTCTTGTTGTTAATAGAGACATATTACCAGTCTTGTTGTTAATAGAGACATATTACAAGTCTTGTTGTTAATAGAGACATATTACCAGTCTTGTTGTTAATAGAGACATATTACCAGTCTTGTTGTTAATAGAGACATATTACAAGTCTTGTTGTTAATAGAGACATATTACCAGTCTTGTTGTTAATAGAGACATATTACAAGTCTTGTTGTTAATAGAGACATATTACCAGTCTTGTTGTTAATAGAGACATATTACAAGTCTTGTTGTTAATAGAGACATATTACCAGTCTTGTTGTTAATAGAGACATATTACCAGTCTTGTTGTTAATAGAGACATATTATCAGTCTTGTTGTTAATAGAAACGTATTACAAGTCTTATTGTTAATATAGAGATGAGACATGCTTTTGCAGCTTTATTTGGATGTTTTTAGTTTTTCATTAAATGTTAATTTGGAAGTCATTCGTAGTACTAAAAGTGTTATTACTCTTTGAACACCAAAATATATATATTTGGGTGCAATTAATATTTTATTGAGTTACATCAACATTCTTGTCTATTTAACATAACACAGTTTGTCATTACGTTAACACATAACTTTTACTACTAAAATCTTTTTTTTTTATACATACCTCCGAAGTCGGAAAACTTCCCACTTCGACGTTGAAAAGCATGTCGTAAGGCTGAGCGATGTTGTGGGTCAGTGAAATAAAACAGAAGTGGAATCGCTAATCCTTCTACTAATCTCAGCCACAAAATAATGTTCTCGTGCCATGAGGACCAAAAAGGCGGTGTCAGCATTGCGAGGATATTGAGGACCTGAGAGACAAACAGGAAATACTTTGGCATTAATTGTTAGAAAACGAGTTTTAGAAATGGTGATACGTTTGAAACTATTCTTTAAACCTTTTAAAGAAAAACTAGCTAAAGTTTGGAGAGAATTTTCATAAACGTGACGTTCGAAGTCGGTGTGTTTGTTTTGGAATTTCGCACAAAGCTACTCGAGGGCTATCTGTGCTAGCCGTCCCTAATTTAGCAGTGTAAGACTAGAGGGAAGGCAGTTAGTCATCACCACCCACCGCCAACTCTTGGGCTACTCTTTTACCAACGAATAGTGGGATTGACCGTCACATTATAACGCCCCCACGGCTGGGAGGGCGAGCATGTTTGGCGCGACTTGGGCGCGAACCCGCAACCCTCAGATTACGAAGCGCACGCCATAACGCGCTAGGCCATGCCAGGCCCTTTAGAAGTCGGGAAATGATTGTCATTCAATCAATAGCTTAGTAGCAGCATTTTTTGAAACGGAAATTACCAAATGAAGCCTTTATCGTTTCATTTCCTACACCTTTTCGTGGACTAAGAGAAATTAGTTAAGGACCTATGTTTGTGGTAGGCTTGATCCAGATGATATTCTAGTTATGGTGTTCTACGAAAGGCCTCCTCGGCAGTAACTTATGAAAGCATTTTTTATTGGAAAATTTAAGAGAATTCAGAAAATAAACACGCAGTTTTTGTGGTGATTTTTCTCACATGTGTTAAGCCTATTTATTTCTAATGCTTTGTCATTTTTTTAGTGGTTTAGTCCTCGAAATACAAGTTTTCTTCACCCAAGGACTTCTGGAATGTGCAGTAAATAAAATTGATGCAAGATAATATATTTTATTAACATAGAAATTATACTACAATAATTTACGCGGAAAAGAATAATTTTATTGCGAAAGCTTAGTTTTAATTATAACACATGAAATGTCGGTAGAACTAACAATAGATATTAGCATTTTGAGTAATGAGTGTTAAAGAGTAAATAATGTTACGCCGCAAGTATGTGCATAAAGTTAGTATAGTCTACCTGAAAGGATGAAAATTACATATCTCAAGGAGTAGGCGTCACATATAAGAAACTGGTATTTCTTTTGTACAGTGTCTGTCTTCATCAGTGTGTCTTTGTCGTCGTCCATTTTTTATTATTCTATTTTGTAGGAGATCCTGAAAGACACGCCTCAGATCGGTTAGGCCTTATTTGTTTTCATCCCGGATCTTCGCGGTGGCTTCTTCACGTGACCTCAGTCTGCGAAACCTTTCCCGCCCGGGACCTGCACGACCTTAAACGCAACATAATTCTTGTCGCGGTTACGGTCACGCGCCCACCCATTGATTAACAAAATAATTAATGTCATCAGTGTCCCTGTTGTTAAGCGTTGAATTTTCTGTCGAAATGAAGAATCTTCTGAGTGACTTGCTAAGTTTATGGGAAAGTTGTCTGAAGTGTTTATTAACAATGTGTATCACATTACTGATTCCAATGAAGGCATTGGATTGTTGATTCTTCTGGAGGAAACAACGAGTCAGTCTGTTTGTTAACACTGATAGATATGAGATTGTTGATTCCTTTGGATGAAATAACGAGTCAGTGAGACCTCTAGCCAGATTCTTTTGGTATTAATAAACTCCAAGACACGGCTTGAAATATAGGTAATAAAATATATATAGTATATAAAGTATATAAACATAATAAATGCTTTATTGTTTTGTAAAGACAATAATGTACCTTATCTTAAAACTATAGAGAACGTATATGATGTACTTATGTTAAAACTATAGTGTACCGTTGTAATAAAACTATATAAAACATATTATTTACAGTAGGTCTCTGTGACTTGTTAGCAGTAAATTTTGTTAAAGAAACAGCAATACAATCCAGCTGCTTTATAATTAAAACAAGTCAAATGTATAGTCAAGTATTCGTTACACTGTTGGTTACGACAGTTGTATCCATGTCTTTAAATAATTATTTATTTCGTCAGAGTTAACACAAATTGGTTCAGTTGCTTCAGAACACAACTGACAAGAGGAATTATACTTTTCCGCAATTATTACATTACAGTCTGTGAAAATTTCACTTGAAAAATCGCCACTATACCCTCTTTATTGATAAACTCACACTCGAGCAATCTAGATCTAAATAATCTATGTTTATTTATACCCTGACGAAAGTGAGAACATTTCACGCAATTATAAATATTCTGATTCAATAATACTCACTTAAAACATCGATAAAAACTCAGATAAAAAGCATGACGCAACAATATAGCAGTCTATAGGTCAGTATTATTGACTGTACATGCTATACAACGTATGATTAGTAAACAATTACATATGAAAATTTACCATAAATTCTCGCTTGTAAGCATAACTAAGTATGACACCTGCGTTATATAAACTATTCAAATCATAACGCTCGCATTAAAATAAAACAGTCGTTTATTTGTGGCAGCTACACGTGGTTTTGAGCACAGACAACTAATTTTTTGCCGTCCCAAGGTATATATCCTCGCACACAAAATAATATAATCAGTATCCTAGAATATGACCTAATCCAAGTATAAGTCATTGATGAAGTAAGAAGGTTGGATTTTGCTCTGTTTTTAATAATTAAGTCATTTCTCACAAGATAACACATTTACCTTTATGTCCTCCAATAATAATTTATTGACTTTGTTAATAAGCTACAGAAAGTCAAGGCAACAAATATTGTATGTGTAATTACAGGTATCTTGATTAATGTAAGATTATCTCTAAATGAATTGCATGGTCCAGAATGTGATGGAGCATCCACCATGGCTGACGAAAGATTTGGTGTCAAAATCAAGTTCAAGATATGCAAAGCACGGCGTTATACACTCATTGCACTGGTCATTCACGTAATCTTGCTAATACGAAATATCCACAAAGTTAAAGGAATAACTAGTTTGGCTAAATCATACCCTAAACGTTCCGAACTAACATTTCGACCTTCTTAGATTATATTCAGGTTAACAAAGAGAGTTTGCAACTGACCATTGCCGAGCACATGTCTTAGGGGTGAGATTGTAAACATGTACGGGTTTGTAGGTGGCGTTGCAGTTAGATATCAGGCTATTAATTAGTACAGGTATAAAAGTGTTCCTTTATATTGGTTTAATTTTGGTTTTAGTTGCTGTATAAGTAGGGCTTCTTTGATTTTGCGTTTATTTATATTTGTTTCCCTACTTAATATCTGGGTGTTTTCTATGGTTATGTTGTGTTTATTTGATTTGCAGTGTTCAAAAATGTGTGAAAGTGTTGTTTTTTTTTGTTCTTTGAATCTGGTTTCTATTTTTCTGCTTGTTTCTCCAATATGGAAGTCGCGGCTATTGTTGTAATGTACTTTATAAATCATGTTGGTGTTGTGTTTGTCAGTGTAGTTTTTACATAGCATGGACTTTAGTTTTGTACCTGGTTTTTGAATAAATTTGGTGTTTACTGGAATGTTGTGTTTTGTTATGAGTTTTTTTTTTCCAAATGTTGGTTATTTTTTCGCTGTTGTCGGGAATATAATGTATGTAGCAGTGTAAGGTTTTATAGTTTGTTGTATCTTGGGATTTATTATTGTTTGTTTGTTGTTGATTGTTTTGTTGATATGGGTGTGTACGTATAATTTTTTCAACATAGTATGTGCACCCGATAAAATCTAAACCTAAGCAGTGGACAACTGTGTATTAATACTACATAAATAACTTATCACAATTATATTGTTTTTACTGTAAAGATACACAAGTCTTTAATTTTAAAACGTGATTTTCGTTTGATCGCAGCTGACAAGGTGTACTTTGGCAGTTGTGAACGCTCTCTATAATAATGAGAAAAATGACACATTAGGGACATATAGGGAAGGAAGTTAGGGCTTGAACCTACCGACTTGTACACGTCACTGATTTGAGGTCATAACACAAACTCATTTAGGGTCAGCCCTACATTTTCCCGCTTTTAAAGTGCCTTAGTTTCCTAAAAAATTTATTCTTTAACTAATTGAATATTTAGGTTGAAATTTCAACCAAAGTTCTGACCTCGGTGACCTCCTAGGTTGCTACGGACACGATTTCCTACATTATTTGTAACTAAAGTATGTTAGAATTGTTATTTTTTTGTAATTAAGCACAAAGTTACATAGTAGGCTATCTGTGATCTGCTCATTACGGGTATCGCAACCCGGTTTCTAGCGTTGTATGTCCACAGACATGCTGCTGTGCCACTAGTGGGGGGCTTGTTGAAAGGTATACGATTTTTATACTAATGTGATAAAGCATATTTACAAGTAGCATTTTCATTTAGCCTCTAGATGGCAACAAGGACATAAGGAATGTCTTTATGTTGGAACTTCTCTCGAAGCATCTGGATCGTCCAGCTAATTATATAGGTCATAAAACCACTCCTTGAGCTGGACAAATCATCATTCTGGCAGTTACTCTTAGAAATAGAGCGGAGATAAATATAAATAGGCTGTACAGAGCGTTCCAGAAATCTGGGCTTATGGGGAATATAGACATTATAATCTTGCAGTTAAACAATCACATTTCTAATTTCTGGAAAGAAAATACCCATATGACACACTATGCCAATAATTGATGTGCATGTGGCTGTTAATGGCATACACAGTTTGAATAATAAATAAATAAATAAAGAATACGCTGTGTATTTCTCCGTATAGGTCCTTAATTTTGGGATATCCTATGCTGCAATGAAACAGTGAGCCTTCTCAGAAATAAGTGCACACGGAGCTCAATATGTTATTTAGATGAAGTTTTTAAAGACGTGCATGTGGCCGTCTTACACATTCCACACCTAAGTGCTGAGGAATAAGTTAGTAAAGGACTCGCAAGGCCCAAGTTTTTAGTCATTAGTGCATCCGAATGGGGTTCTGTAAATTTCGGGTTCGAGACGTGTAGCTGTTAAACTTTCGATTTCTGGTGCATTACAAGAACGACAGCGAAAGTACCGAGAGAAGCTACTTATGGCGGCAGGTGTTGTTTAATACTTGCCCTCCCTACGGTCCATACTTCACAATCGGATACCAAGATGTCTGGGTAGAGTTTAACTAAACATTCAACCTAACGTCATGACACAAAGTGTTTGAGTAGAGTTTAACTAAACACCCAATCTAACGTCTTGACCCAAAGTGTCTGAGTAGAGTTTAACTAAACACCCAACCTAACTTCTTAAACCAAAGTAAGTAAGTAGAGTTTAACTAAACATTCAAACATATATTTTTCAGTTTTATATTTTACTAAGATCTTTTTCTGTCAGTAATATGTAGACAGACTAATTAAAGTGTATATTATGTGCTATAGTGTTTAATGTTGTAACCTGAAATACAGTTATAATATCTATAATATATTATACTAACACACATCTACATAAGTTTTTTATATAAATTAAACGACAAATAAACTGTTTATAAACAAATAACCAAAAATAGGAGGAGCAGAAAGTGTTCGTACAGTTCAGAACATGTGAAAAAACTGATATTCCCATAAAAAATTTAATCAGTGATGTCGAGAAACCCACTTGTTGAGAAATTTATATGCAAAAACGGCTCGTTTGGGTTGAGAAAATATTTTACATAGAAGAGCGAACAACGTTTCGACCTTCTTCGGTCATCGTCAGGTTCACAAAGAAAGAGGTAACTGACCGGAAGCTGACCACACGTTTGAAAGGGGTTGTGTAACTGTGTGTCGAAATGTAGAGGGCGGTATTAGATGTTTGAATATATAATTTTATTTATTTTATTATATCAATATAGGTATAAAGGCGTTCCTTTATATTGGTTTATTTTGGGTTTAAGTTGTTGTATAAGTAAGGCTTCTTTAATTTTGCGTTTGTTTATGTTTGTTTCTTTATTTAGTATTTGAGTGTTTTCTATGGTTATGTTGTGTTTATTTGACTTGCAGTGTTCGAAAACGTGTGAAAAATACAAGTCTCGTGTGTCTCTTTCCGGAATTGCTATACAACTTAATGTGCCGAAATCTACTGTTCAAAGCATAATTGCCAAGTTTAAGCTTACAGGATCAACTGCTAACCTAACTTGTTCTGGACGTTCCACTAAAATTCCAGAGAGAACCAAGAGGAAGGTTCTCAGAGAAGTTAGTAGGAACCCTCGTTTAACACGTAATGACATACAGAAACTGGTAAGGGGAAACTGGGGTTGAAGTAAGCACTTCTACAGTTCTTCTGGGTTCAAAGCATGCCGTCCTCGTAGAACTCCATATTTAAAGCCTGTTCATTTAGAAGCACGATTGAGGTATGCAAGAAAGCATGTAGATAAACCCTTTACCTATTGGAAGAGTATTCTTTGGTCAGACGAGACTAAAATCGAGCTTTTCGGCCACAATGATGTTTGTTAAGGGGGAACGAAATCGTTCAGTGAACACCGTCCATACAGTTAAACACGGAGGTGGCTCGATCATGTTATGGGGTTTCTTCAGCTCTTCTGGTGTAGGTAGCCTTCACCGCATCAACGGAATCATGAAAAAAGAAGAGTACGTTGATATATTAGGCACTTATATCAAGAATGATGCCCGGAACTTGCGGCTTGGGCGTCGTTGGATCTTCCAGCACGACAATAACCCTAAGCACACATCGAAATATATGCAATCCTGGTTACAGAGGAATCATATAAGTGTTCTGGAGTGGCCATTGCAGTCACCTGATCAACCCAATTGAAAACGTTTGGCATGAATTGAAGACCAGGGTTCATCAACGTCATCCGAAAAACTTGTAAGAGTTGGAGGGCTTCTGTAAAGAAGAGTGGTAGAAAATACCAGTCGAGTACTGTCAAACGATCATGGAAGGCTATAAGGAGAGATTGCGCCAAGTAATTCATCTGAAAGTCTACACAACTGACCATTAAAGTTGACGCACGAACACTTTCTGCCCCTCCTATTTTTTATTTGTTTATAAACAGTTTATTTGTCGTTCAATTTACATAAAAATGTATGTAGATGTGTGTTAGTATAATATTTATAATATATTCTTCCTTCATTATCCTAATCGTAATACTTTGTAAGTTATGAGGAAAAAACTACTCACGACGCAGGGGTACGAACACTTTCTGTCGTAACTGTAGCTTTGTTGTCTTTAAATTATATTGAAGTTTAACAATAGAAAGATTCCTTTCCTTTATTTATAAGAACCAACAGTAAAAGCTACATATTATTGCTAGCCAGGTGTTAAATTCAGATTTTCAGGCCAACAGAAAACTCCTAATCATGTAAATTTTAAAGATAATGTGTTATTTCGAAGGTCACTTTCGAATGTGTACCAGATTTTAATTCTGTCATGTTCCACAATTTTGCGTTTCGTGTGATTCAGTGGACTTGCTGCACTATATTTGAGTTTTATACTTGGACCACCAGGGGATACAATACGAGGTAGAGGTCATATGACCTGAGAAATATTGTATAAACGTCATAAAATAAGCGAGTCTTTAAGTCCACAGACTGAACCTGAAACACAGTTTACTACCATTCCAAAATAAGCGAGTTTTTAAGTCCACAGACTGACTGAACGTGAAACACAGTTTACTACCATTCCAAAATATTACACTGAACAAGGAACACTGGTTATTCAGATGTCTTTAAACCGTATGATATTTTATTAGTTCTTGTGTTATTATTTCATATTTTAATTTCTATGACATCTTGTATAATTGGCATTACAAAGTACGAATACATTGTAGATTAGTATAGTGTTTTTTACGATGAAAAATCGTTTAGAATTGAACCGACAAGTTAAATGGTATTGATAAAACGTCAATTTAATCTGTTAAACCTAATAACGTGACAGTTTATTTGAACGAAACATTTGGCTGCAAACACTCACGCAATAATTCAAAATGTTACGAAAATATTTTCCAAATGAATATATGTGCTTTACTTAAGAATACAAAGAAAAAAAAGACACAAACGGAATTTTTTTGTACTTTACTGTAGAGAAAGTATATACAATAACAAAAAGAATTGAGATATTAAGGTTATATTCAAATATCTTACATAATTAGTTCGATTAGTATAACAATGTTTAAAATGAAACATTGAAATCACGTTTGAGTCAGAGAAAGATGAAAGAATAGGTTTGGTTTGTTTCGAATTTCGCGCAAAGCAACACGAGTGCTATCTGCGCTAATTTAGCAGTGTAAGACGAGAAGGAAGGTAGCTAGTCATCACCACACACCGCCAACTCTTGGGCTAATCTTTTACCAACAAATAGTGGGATTGACCGCCACATAATAACGTCCACACGACTTAAAGAGCGAGCATGTTTGGTGAGATGGGGGTTCAAACCCTCAAACCTCGGATTATGCATCGAATTTCTTAACCACCTGGCTATGCCGAGCCGAGAAGAGAATAGGCTTACTGAATTTTAAGTTAGTGTATCAATCGCACGATATTTTAAACATTGTGGTTAATTTTGTCGAGTATCGAAAGGTCCTTTCCCCTAATTTTATTTATTTATTGTTGCAGTTTTGTTTCTGTTACAGAATTAGGAAACATGTAATTATGGGTTCAGTTACCTTCTTGGACTGGAGAAGGTGGTAGGGGGTATTTACAATCTTTTTATAGTTAGTTCACTTTTTTCTTGTATTTAAAATATATGACAACTCAACAAATACTGTTTGTCTAAACGGTGTCTAAGTTGGTGAAGTTTTGTATATTTTATATCGAACTGAACTCCTATGATCGACCACGCCCGGTGTGACCCAATTCAGCTCACAGGAAGCTGTTAGTTTTACATCTAGAACATGGCCAGAAACAACCAGAGAAGCAGACCGCCGCGATACCTATAAATTAAACTTTTAGGCTAATAACGGAAATAGAAGGCACAGAAAAAAAACGTAATATTTGGGCTGTCCGGTATTTTGCCACGGGCTGGACTCTAAACACTCATTCTATCAAAACTTAACGCAGTGTTCCAAGTATCTCCGTCGACTGTTAAGAGCAGATAAAATAACAGCATTTATTATAATCACTCTTTTAAAATGCTCTGTTATCATAAATTAATGGGTTGGACGTGCATATAACGGTTATTAAACCTTTATACCAACGTTTGGGTGACTGCATTAATTCCCGTGGATTACAACATCGTATGAATGTGACCTGATAATTATCGTATCATGATATGAATAAAAACTTTCTCGATGTGATATCGCTTTCAACTGATGGTGTATTATAAAGGTAATACTCAATCCTATTTTTGGCCCAAACCTGTTGTGGCGGCGAGTGCTGCTAATTATCTTTTATTTGGCTGGTATACTTTAAAGCTAAGGACGGTTATACCTTCACATGTTAGTAAGTGATATGTAGTATCAAAATGTACCAAATGTAGTCCAAATATACCATCACATGTTGGTAGGTGATATATAGTACTAAAACGTACCAAATGTAGTCCAAATATACCATTACATGTTGGTAGGTGATATATAGTACTAAAACGTACCAAATGTAGTCCAAATATACCATCACATGTTGGTAGGTGATATATAGTACTAAAACGTACCAAATGTAGTCCAAATATACCATTACATGTTGGTAGGTGATATATAGTACTAAAACGTACCAAATGTAGTCCAAATATTCCATCACATGTTGGTAGATGATATATAGTATCCAAATGTACCAAATGTAGTACAAATATAACATCAAATGTGCAATAAAAATGTGGTATTAAGTTTATTGGTGGCAGTCTTCATTAGCTAAAACTATGTGGAACTGAATTTTATGGGAAACAAAATGTAGAATTAAAAATTTGGTAAGGAACGTGTAACACAATATTTAGAAATAAAAATGAATACAACATTTTGTCAAACAAAGAAAATAAATCTGTCGTATAACTTCCTGGTTTCACTTCTTCAGAACAAAAAAACTGGTTTCACTTCTCTGGAACAAAAAACTAAATCTGTCGTTTAGCTTCTTGGTTTAATTTCTCTTCAACAAACAAAATAATATCGTTTAACTTCGTGGTTTCACTGTTCGAGGACAAACAAAGAAAATTTATCACGTAACCTCCTGGTTTCACATTTCTAGAACAAATAAAATAAATCTATCGTCTTCATGGTTTTATTTCACTACAACAAACACATGCGTAAGTATTATCTTGGTTTCAGTTTGCTGAAATAGATAAACTGAATAATTTTGTTTAACTTCGTGGTTTCAGATTTTTAAAACAAAATATGTTGTTTAATTTTATGGCTTCACGTACACAAAACAAACAAAAAGTACCTGTAACATCCTGGTTTCATTTCTCACAAATTACAGTTATTAATCTTTAACAGTAATTGTATGCTTGTTCTGCAAATTATTGCAATACGCTACTTGAACTTTGTTCGTCTCATGGAGTCGAACCTCAGATTTTAGCGTAGCTAATCAGTAACTTCATGTGGCTCACCGGGGTGCACTTGTGTGATAAATGAACTCTTAATTGATATTAAAACTAGTGTTCATTAGCGTATTATAGTATGGTCAATTTGTTGTTTATTGGTTTTAATAAAATGTATTTTTTTATTAAGCTTCTAACATTATCTGTGTACTATTAATAATTCATTGGTTTTACTAACACGTTGTCTTTATTAAGCTGTTAACATTATCTGTGTACTGTTAATAATTCATTGATTTAATATAGAGGTATAATTTTCGTTGTATATGCGCTTGGAGATAAGTGTACAGCATATGGAGACGAAGCTTTTCCTTAACAGAGACCAGTTTTTGTTTTGCATATTCTTTGGTCCTCGTTTAATTTTGATTTTTTTTTTTTTTTTTAGAAAAGTGAGTCGTGTGTAATGAAACGTAGTAGTAACAACCATCGCTACAAACAGTATGATGTAGAACTTAATTGGTAAAGAAAAAAAGCGGTAACAACAGGAGGCTCTGATTGGTCATTTGTTCCTGTTTTATAAAATTGATAAATAACTAGTACTGATCTTGTAGAAAGCTGGAATGCTAGCTTAGTTAGAGGGTGCCACTGTAGGACTATGGCTTAAATATCCTAATGAATTGAAATGGTAATGTATTGAATATTTATTTATTTTTTGTGAAACGCGAGGCTACACTGTGAGTTTTTGTGTTTTGAGGGGTATGGAAACCAAATTTTTAGCATTTTAGTAACTGCTGAGTCATCCAGAAGCTCATCTCAAATGAAACCGACTTTCAGTAAGCCTACGTAACAATATTCGTACTTCGAGGATATAGAATGTTTGGAAGAGGAACAAAAATTTGGTATCGGTATGTTTGAGTATCCAGAAGAATCTGCCGACTGCGGCCAGTTTTCAGTATTTTTAATCTCGTTACCATTGAAAAGAAAAAACGACGCCCAGTATTTTGAGGCCCTGGGTGCATTATAAGTGTGACAGTCAATTCCCACTATTTGATATCACCAGAGTATTCATCTATGTGTTTATATGCATGGTAAGGTTACTATGCTGCCATACTTAATTTTGATCTACTGTCTAAGGCGGCCAGTCAGCCACACTCTAACATCCATCAGATCCACTGTATAATCACTTGTTGTGTGTATGTTTTGTACAGTAACAAGTCAGACCATTAGGCTAATTGAATAGTATTGGTATTGCTACCTCAGCTTACAATAACAGTTTATAATATATGTATATAAAGTTTTAACCGTTAGAGGACGCACGACGAAATGTTGGTGTTTAGATAATAATGGATCTACGGTTTCCGTGGTAACAGGAAACAAGGTAAAAGTACAGACTGTTGGATTTCAGTAAACAAAGGTATATTCCTTTTGTTGTTATTTAACAAGCTAAGTCCGATGCGTGCACGTGTTCATGTTTCTTTGTAGCTCTGTCGATGAAACTATTTATTTCTTTGTGACAATTGTTATGTCTGTCTCGTTTGTAACTAATCTGTCAAAGCAACTGAATTTTAGAGACCTTTCGCGATATACCCCCTCCCAAAATTAATATAATATCCGGATTTACTCTACCTCTCCTCCACTCTTTGTACGAAAACCAGAAATATACACGGCTATGTGACATCAGAGATAAATCATTGGTTAGACATAAGAGGGAGTTGACGTTACGAAAGTTCATCGCCACGGGTAAACCATTACCTACGCAACTATAAAAAGGTGGGATACGATGGTTGATTCATCAAGGATAAAACATTAGTAAGGACACTCGAAGGACTACAGGGGATATAGAAGTTGAATATTACTTTGAAATGTTATGTAGCCAGTGGGAAGGCCTAAGAGAGACAGGGAAAAATGTTGGAGGCTGGTTGGTACAGGTAAATCACGAGCTGGGACGCTGGGAGGCGTGAGAGTGACATGCAGAGGTTGGTCAGTAATGGTAAGGTACTAGCTAGGTCGCTAGAAGACTTCAGAGTGACATGGAGAGGTTGGTCAGAAATGGTAAAGCACCAGCTAGGCCGCTAGAAGATTTGAGAGTAACTGTTCAGTGGTATTAACTAGGCCACTGGAGGGTCTGGAAAATTAAATAGGGTTTTATTTTAAAACAGGTTTGTATCAACTTATACTATATGTCGAATAATTTATATAAATATAATATTGTCTGTTCTATGTCCATGTGATTACTTGGCAGGATATGGATGGTATCGAGGTTCATTGGATCCATGGAGAGATACAAAGAAATTCTCAGATTTGCATTTTCCAGGTTTTATAGATGTTATTGCGTTTTTTATCACTACTTCGCCTCCTGGTAATGCACCTTAACCAACTTTGGTTTGAAGGTTTGTTGGGTCCGTGTAGAGATACATGCAAATTTGCGGTTTCAAATTTTTTGTTTTATAGTTTCTATGGGTAATTTTTTTGCAATTACACATAAGGGAAGCAACTTTTCATGTCCTAAGATAATATTTCATTAATCAGGAATTTACATTATTTCAGTCCAACTAGTGTGTAAGTAAGTTATGTTACATCAAAGTTTTTATTTCAGAGCTACACTTACACGATATTGTTTCTTTTTAATCAAATAAAGATTAATTTTAGACCGTATTATGTTTTGTCTTTTGTTACAAAACTTTTTAACGAGTATTTTTATTGTATTATTTTCCTAGCTGACATTGGTCAAACTTGTATTCGTAGCTGACCATTTATAATGCAATTTTTCAAGTAGACATTGGTTGAATCTGTAATTCACAGCTACCAACAACAATAAGGATTTCGTTACCCAATCTAAGCTTATTGGGTTTTCACTTCATTTACGTGAATTGTACATACTATATATAAGAAAGTGATATACAGTACAGTTATCAAACAGAGATATGAAGGTGTGTTATACAGGGTTGAGTACGTAATACTAAAATGATCTCGAATATTGTAGACAAACACAGGCTATATGACATCACAATTGGAAAGCTTGGGTCAGAACTGTATTTTGACATTCTTTGGCGTTTTGTAGGTAATGTGATACCACCGAAAATTGATCACTTTGGAGAAGATTGTGTATCAGTATTGGTTTTGTCATATCACTGTTTACTACATTGTACAGTAAACGTGTCACAGGATAGTGTCGGTAATTAACAATGCTATTGCTTTTATATTATTGTTCACTACATTTTTAAGTAAACGTGTCACAGGATAGTACAGTAATTAACAATGCTATTGCTTAAATATAATTATTTACTACATTGTTCAAGAACATGCCACAGGATGGTATCAGTAATTATCAATACTGTTGTTTTAATATCTTTGTTCAGTAAACGGGTCACAGGATAATATCAATAATTAACAATGCTGTTGTTTTAATATCATTTATCAGTTAATGGGTCACAGGATAGTATAAGTAATTAACAATGCTACTGTTTTAATATTATTGTTCATCATATTGCTCAGTAAACGTGTCACAGGATAGTGTCAATAATTAAAAATGCTACTGTTTTAATATCATTGTTCACCACGTTGTTCAGCAAATGTGCCACAGGATAGTATCAGCAATTAACAATACTATTGTTTTAATATCATTGTTCAGTTAACGGGTCACAGGATAGTATCAGTAGTTAACAATACTACTGTTTTTAGTATTATTGTTCACTACATTGTTCAGTAAATGTGTTACAGGTTGGTATCAGTAATTAACAAAACTGTTGTTTTAATTGTTTTAATGGATTATCAGGTAACTTCCGTTATGTGCTTCTCACTTAATTGAAATTTTCAAATACTTAAACCGTCTAGCACATAGACTCCGTTAAACAACCGATACTAAGTGTATAAAGTATTTGGTTTTTGCTGTTTTATGCATTTAAATTAAATCGGGAAACTTGGAATGTCGGGCATAAGTCTTTCCAAGATTAGACAAAAATGAAACAATGGGAGGTGTAAAAACCGTATAATTATATTACGTAGGCAACTATGTGTTAATATCATACCATCTACAGTTTTTAAATATGTCATTTAGTCTTAAAGAATTAACTACTGTTTGTTGACGTACCTTTAAACAATCGTTATGATGGCGTGCGCTGGTGTAACAATGTTTATCTTCTAAATAATTCTTAAACCTTTCCTGTTCTGCGCATGATTAGTCATCTAACTTTAAAATAGGAGTTACTTATTTTCTAAACCAGTGCTGCTGTCTATTTCGTGATGGTAATTTGCTTTGCTTGAATTATACAATCAGGGCTTTCCTTGCACTTAAACAAATGGTATTGTTTAATTGTTTAAAGTTAAATTCAACCAGCGCGTACACTTCTATAACCGAGGGAACCTTATTTTACTGTGTAAGCTACTTCACCATTCGTGACATGCTATGAGACGTTCTTATTGTCCTGGGTTAGGAAAAGTTAGATAAACCCAGGGAAACATAGGGTGAAATTATTAGTTTATTACACTATATTGATAACATATTAGTTTGACTATCGCGCATGTCTGTTTCGTCTTTCGTGTCTATGTGTGTCTGTTGTTGTTTCTAAGTTACGTAGTGTGATAAGGTAATTATTAATAAAACCTTTGGTTATTTTCACGATTAACAGCGATTAACTCTTACAGTTTTTGTACATGACAAACCTCTAATACTCAGATCCACACTTTGGCCTACAGTGTTATGGACTAATCCTGTTGACTGATAATGAGGTCAGATGACCTGTCAACGAAGCTCACACACGTCATCAAAGCATCGTCTGACGTCAAAGTAATAAGCTTATATAATAATAGAACCAAACACGTTATGTTGTGAGCGAAACTAGGCCTAATCACATTAATATCAGTTTATTCTATTTAATACAACTTTTCGTAGTAAGCTAGGCCTAACTTTCTCTTATAGCGACTTGACTATTTAACTTGTACATGTGAATGTGTACCTATCTTTATGAAACACTTAAGAATTCGGTTTTATAGCTATTTTGAAAAGTACCAAAAACAATAATAAAAACTTTAAATATAATTTTCATAAAAACGAGCACAGACTTTATAGGTTTATGGATATTAAAACCTTTATTAATTCACGCTGTGTTGTTTGTGACTTTCTTGTCAGCCAACTCCTCCCACAGCTTAGGTGCTAGAAAATCCAAATTTGGGCAGACTCTGCGTAGCCCAGGGGTTACTCTTCTTTGTATGGCGTGGGCCATCTGCCTTTACTTAATTTGGGTGTCAAGGGAGTTCAATCACTCCCGGAATGTTACTCAGGCATGATGGGTGTCTTGGAGCAAGTTCGCTTAGCTCGAACCTGGACTCGCTAGGGATTCCGGGGCGCTGAATCTGTGTTCATACCCGACTGCCCACCCACAAGCCAAATGGATCATTCAGAAGTGTTCAGTTGTGATGGACAAGTGTCCTAACGTTTAAATGGAGTTTATAAAGTCCCTTGAGCTAAAGTTAAAAGTAACTGATGTTAATTGGGTAAGCTTCTTTAGTTCATTGGGGCTTCTATGAATCATAATGGCCGTGGAGCCCCTCAGGGTTCTAGTATTTGTATTAGAGTTAGACTATATCAACAGTGGTTAGAGTTAGTGTAACTATTTTATGTGAGTTCAACCAGGTCATTAAAAGTCCTTTTTTCTTCTTTTTTTTACGAATTTTCGTATAAACTATGAATGGATAACACTGTCCTGTGTCTGTGAATACTCTTTTGTACAAATAAAGGACTAGAAGAGGCGGACAAACCATTCGTTATGCTTAATACCGTTTATCGTAATTTTCTAAGTTATTAGATGTTCCTACATACTACATAGTTAAGTTAAACATATTAATATTTAATATGAAAGAATACTGAACTAGGCTTAATGTATTGTGTAAATCAGAATGAAAAGATAGCACGTCTTACTAGTGGACTGATAAATATGTAGTGTAAGATGTATTACCAGCTGCAGGACTAGATACATGAGGTTTACAGCACGTTTTACTTGCTACAGGACTCTAGATGCATGAGGCTTATAGCACTTTCTTCTAGTTGTAAGACCAGATACATGAGGTTCATAACACGTTGTACCAGCTGTAGGACTAAATACATCTGATTCAGAGCACGTTCTACCAGCTGTATGACAAGATATATGTGGTTTACAGCACGTTTTATTACATGCAGGACTAAATACATATGATTTACAGTAAATTGTACAAGCTGCAAGATTATATACATGTGGTTTACTGCGCATATCACCCATGTTAACAATGTACCTACTAGTCTGATATTTATTCAGACATGTTGACAGTGTATGCAGTAGTTTGATATTGTATCAGTAATGTTGACAGTGTATGCAGTAGTTTGATATTGTATCAATAATGTTGACAGTGTTTCCAGTAGTTTGGTAATGTGTCAGTAATGTTGAGAGTGTATCCAGTAATTTGATGTTATATTCAGTCATTTTGACACTGAATCCAGTAGTTTGATGTTATATCAGTCATGTTGACAGTGTATCCAGTAGTTTGATGTTATATCAGTTATCTTGACAGTGTATCTGGTAGTTTGATAATGTATCAGTCGTGTTCACAGTATGTCCAGTAGTTTGATAATGCATCAGTCATGTTCACAGTGTGTCTAGTACTTCGATGTTATATCAGACATGATGACAATGTATTCAGTAGTTTGATGTTATATCAGACGTGTTGACAATGTATCTCGTAGTTTGATAATGTATCAGACATGCTGACAGTGTGTCCAGTTGTTTGATGCTATATAAGATATGTTGACAATGTATCTCGTAGTTTGAGAGTGTGACCAGTAATTTGATGTTATATCAATTGTTTTGAGAAGTTTGATGTTACATCAGTCATATCGAGAGTGTGACCAGTAGTTTAATGTTGTATGAGACATGTCGACAATGTATCTGGGAATTTGATGTTATATAAGACATGCTGACAGTGTGTCCTGTAGTTTGATGTTATATCAGTCATCTAGACAGTGCGTATAGTATTTTGATAATGTATCAGACATGTTGACAGTGTCTCTAGTAGTTTGATCTTATATTAGAGATGTTGAGAGCGTGTCCAGTAGTTTGATAATGTATCAGTCCTCTTGACAGTGTATCCAGTAGTTTGATGTTATATCAGTCAATTTGCCAATGTATCCAGTAGTTTGATAATGTATCAGTCATCTTGACAGTGTATCCAGTAGTTTGATGTTATATCAGTCAATTTGCCAATGTATCCAATAGTTTGCTAATGTATCAGTCATGTTGACAGTGTGTCCGGTAGTTTGATGTTATATCAGTCATCTAGGCAGTGCGTATAGTATTTTGATAATGTATCAGACATGTTGACAGTGTCTCTAGTAGTTTGATCTTATATCAGAGATTATGAGAGCGTGTCCAGTAGTTTGATAATGTATCAGTCATCTTGACAGTGTGTCCAGTAGTTTGATAATGTATCAGTCATCTTGACAGTGTATCCAGTAGTTTGATGTTATATCAGTCATCTTGACAGTGTATCCAGTAGCTTGATGTTATATCAGTCAATTTGCCAATGTATCCAATAGTTTGATAATGTATCAGTCATGTTGACAGTGTGTCCGGTAGTTTGATGTTATATCAGTCATCTGGGCAGTGCGTATAGTATTTTGATAATGTATCAAACATGTTGACAGTGTCTCTAGTAGTTTGATCTTATATCAGAGATTGTGAGAGCGTGTCCAGTAGTTTGATAATGTATCAGTCATCTTGACAGTGTATCCAGTAGTTTGATAATGTATCAGTCATCTTGACAGTGTATCCAGTAGTTTGATAATGTATCAGTCATCTTGACAGTGTATCCAGTAGTTTGATGTTATATCAGTCAATTTCCCAATGTATCCAATAGTTTGATAATGTATCAGTCATGTTGACAGTGTGTCCGGTAGTTTGATGCTGTATCAGGCATGTTGAGAGTTGACCAGTAAATTGATGTTATGTCTGTTATTTTGAGTGTCACCAGTAGTTTGATGTTACATCAGTCATATCTAGAGTGTCACCAGTAGTTTGATGTTATATCAGGCATCTTCACAGTGTGTCCAGTTGTTCGGTAATGCATCGGTTATTTTGTCCAAGAATTTTGTTCCTTTATTTTTATTTCTTTTGCTCATCTTTACAGAAATGTGATCCAGGAGTGTTTGGATAGCGTAACAAAGAATCTTTCAATATAAACATTTCCACATTCAATATTCCCTCACCATCCTCTATAGCATCACGCACATTTAGCGAAACATCCGCTGTTTCTTCACGGAAGATTCGGCTTGATGTTGTAGTATAGGATGATAACCGGTAGGCGGAGCTTATACGTCACAGTACAGTGAATGTCCACTTCATCATGGTATAAAATTGAAATTATTTGGTAAGTTAATTGTAGCCGTACATTAGATATACACATAACGATTTAAGGAACGAATACGTTATAAATATACTTTATAAACAAACGAAACAAGTTTACCCTGTCGTGTAACAATGACGTCATCAGGACTACGTATAAATGGTCACTGAGAGTGATGTTAACCTTATATGAGCACTGATGAAGCTTACAGTAGATAACATAACGTGTAACACAAATTATCTTATTAGCGTTAACACACACTACATTTTAACAAATTTCTTGTTTTCTTACAATTTACACTTGTTAAAAATGTATCTCAGGACGGCTGGTATGGATATTAACATTTTTACCAATATAAAGCAGAGATCATCTTAACCTGAACATTTTTGCTTGAAGTGGGTTTCTCGTCATCACGAATAAAATATTAACTTCGTAACGCCACCCACTGGCACAGCGGCATGTCTGCGGATTAACAACACGTGATAGGCAGATACAAACACCTTATTATATAGCTTTGTGCATAATTAAAAAAACAACAATAACTTCGTGACAATTGTTTAACACTGTTTCCTGCACCTTAACTGTTAGAAATCGTATATTAACACATAGCTGCAAGTCGTTTGTTAGTACGTCTTACGTTATCAGGTTTTCTCCAAGAAAGCTGTTCCCACGTAATGTTCTTATAAATACACTGCTGGCCAAAACCTTAAGGCCAGTGAACATAAAGAAAAAATATGCATTTTGCGTTGTTAGACTCAACAACTTATCTGAGTAGAGCTTCGAAAGATGCAAACAAGAAAAGGGAAAATAAAAATTAAAAAAAAAATTAGCATTTCAAAGGGAAAATGTAAACACTATGGAATTAGCCTAAATACTAGCTGGTCAAAAGTTTAAGACCATATTGAAACGAAGCGTTAATCGGTAAACACGTAACGAAATTTAGTCATTTGTGTTTAAGCATTAGCTTTGTCAACATTTCATACTGACATCTCCAGTGTTACATTGGGTAAAAACATGGCAAAGGCTAAAACGTTGACAGAGTTTAAACGTGGCAGAATTGTCGAGCTACAAAAGCAAGGTTTCTCTCAACGTGCCATCGCTGGTGAGATTGGGCGTAGTAAAACTGCTGTTGCAAATTTATTAAAAGACCCTAAGGGATACGGAACGAGAATTTCAAATGGTTGGCCCAAGAAAATTTCGACGGCGTTGAGCAGGAAGATTTGACGGATTGTCTGGCAAGACACCAGCTGATCGTCGAACCATATTAAGACCCTTACGGACGCAGAATGCAGTTTAAGAACAATAAGACGGCATCTACGAGAGAAAGGCTTTAAAAAACCATAAACGTCTTCAAAGGCCACGCCTCCTTCCGCACCACGAAACAGCTCGGTTAAACTTTGCTGAGAATCACCAAATATGGGACGTAGGTTTTGTTCTATGGTGAGAAAAAAATTAACCTGGATGGTCCAGGTGGCTTCCAACGTTACTGGCACGATAAGGATATCCCACCGAAGACATTTTCTACACGACAAAGTAGAAGAGGTTCCATCATGATCTGGGGTGCTTTCTCCTTCCATGGAACAATGGAGCTTCAAGTTAAAGAGGGGCGTCAAACAGCAGCTGGCTACATTGGCATGTTGGAAAGAGCATCCTTATTGACTGAAGGCCCTCGCTTGTGTGGAAATGACTGGATCTTTTAGCAGGACAACGCTGCAATCTACAATTCCCGCAGGACAAATGACTTTCATGGCGAATAACGTGATTCTTTTGGACCATCCAGCGTGTCGCCCGAACTGAACTCCATTGAAAATGTTTGGGGGTGGATGGCAAGGGAAGTCTATAGAAATGGACGTCAGTTCCAAACAGTGCATGATTTTCATGAAGCCATCTTCACCACTTGGAATAACATTCCAGCCAGCCTTCTGCAAACGCTTATATCGACCATAGCAAAGCGAATGTTTGAAGTTATTCGCAATGACGGCCGTGCAACTCACTACTGAGACCTCTTGTTGGGCATTTCCTACCCTGTTTAGGACTTCTTTTTCGTATGGTCTTAAACTTTTGACCAACTAGTATTTAGGCTAATTCCATAGTGTTCACATTTTCCCTATTTACTGCTAAAAAGGTTTTTTTATTATTTTCCCTTTTCTTATTTTCATCTTTCGAAGATCCGCTCAAATAAGTTATTGAGTCTAACAACGCAAAATGCATATTTTTTCTTTATGTTCATTGGCCTTAAGATTTTGGCCAGCAGTATAACTGTTAACACACTATAAACACTATTCTACGATAGTTGTTTTCACGTCTTATGTTAAATGTTATAGTTATAACTTCTAGAACATTAACCGACGTTTCATTCCACTAACGAAATAATCTTATCTTATCAGAAGTACAAATCTCTAATTATTTCAGGACTTCAGTATGTATATTTCCTGTGGATTTTGTGGACCGTCACAGGTCCTCGTTAATGTGAAATACCAAAGAAAATAGGGCGCTTTGAAATAGATTTGTTTCATTTTAGCGTAATTTGTTTACATTTGATGGAAATAAATTATGCAGATTTTCTATATGAGAAATTGGAAAACATTTCAACAGAGCAAATTGGAGATATTTTTAACATGTTTGATGCTTGTCTTATTGCTGAGTGTAAAGCAACGCAGTGAACTATCTGCGATGTGCCCACCGAACTCTGAATTTGAACATTATAAACCCTTAATCCACTTCTGAAAGACCCTTAAAATTTTATATTAAAATTGTGGAAACTGTTGTCATGGTTACTAGCCTATACAACTCCACTAACTCGTATTAGTAATTAGTGGATTGTACACCACACTATGAAGCAAAAAAAAACGGTATCGAATCTCTGTCGGTGTTTGGGTAAGAAAAGTTCATACCCTGGAGGGTCAGGTTCTCTGTGACCTCTTCCTCCTCCCCGTCCTTATGTTCTTGACGGATTGGTATTTATAATTGTAGAACTGAATATTATTTTGATCCTTTTCAGGGCAATGTTCCTGTATTGTGGCTCATTATAGTGATTATTTTATTCTATCAGCAGAATGTCAAGTTTGTTGGTGGCATTTTTTATTATTATTTAATACATATATATATATATGTATATATATTTTTATAATTTTATTATTATTATTATTATTATTATTTAATATATATTTTTTATTTATTTTTATATTTAAAATATAAGTTAACTGGGGAGAGATATTTAGGACTAGCTTCATTATGTATGAGGTACCTGTCTAGTTCGCATAGTAATTCGTTTTTCATCCAATTCTTATTAAAGTACATTATTGTAATATGTAGGAGTATATCTGGTATGGTTGGTATATTCGAGTATTTGTGAATGAACTGAGATGATATAGTTCTTGGAACTCTGTATGCAGTTGTGAGGAGTGTGTTTTGGATTGTTTGTAGTTTGGTTTTAATTATTTTATTGCTTACAGTTATCCATGCTGGAGCTGCATAATCTGTTACAGGTCTAATATATGTTTTATAGATTTTTAGTATGTTATCTGTAGATGCTCCACTGTTGTTACCAGTTAGACTCCTAGCATAGTTAGTTCTTCGCCAGACTTTATTTTTAATTTCGTTCACATGATTGATCCAAGTTAGTTTTGAATCATAGGTCAGACGTAAAAATTTTGCCGATGAGGCAATCTGGAGTAGTGTGTCATTCATATATAATTCTGGCTGTTGCTTTTTGTGTTTTGTCAATTTCGTAAAGACTACTAGTTGTGTTTTTGCTGTGTTTATTTTTATTCTATATTTTTGACAGTATTCACTTATTCTATTTAGTTGCGGTTGTATGTTAGTGGCTGCTATCGTGGGTGTTGCGGCACTTTTCCAGACTGCCACATCATCTGCGAACTGTGAAGAGAATCCATGATTCGGATCCTTCAGTGGCATATTGTTTACATACATAATGAAGAGTATAGGGCTAACCACCCATCCCTGAGGGACACCAGCTTCAGGAGTAAAGTATTCAGAAAATGTTCCTTCAACATTTACTCTACATTTTCTGTTTTCCAAAAAGTTAGATAACCAGCGAATAATTCCTCGCGGTAGTTCCATTTCATTCATTCGGACTGAAAACGGTAGCAGAAATGTTCCTTTGTTTTTGAATTTCGCGGGAAGCTACACAAGGACTATCAGCGCCAACGGTCCATAATTTAACAGTGTGAGACTAGAGGCAAGGCAAATAGTTAGCTTCACAACCGCCAGCTCTTGGGCTACTCTTATATTAACGAACAGTTATAGCATAGTTATTACTATAGTTATTATAGCACCCCCACGGCTGAAACGTTGAGCATTTTTTTGGAGTCACAGTGATTCTAACCTGCGATCCTCAGATAACGAGTCAAGCGCCCTAACCGCTTGGGCATGCCGGGCCCGTAGTATAAACAAGGATAGGAAGTACTAGTAATAAATATATGTTTATAAAAAGTGACGATTAAATAACTGGATTTAGAACTCGTGTTGCATGACATCGAAAAATTACTGTTACAGATCCAACTATATTCTGTGTGTAAGTGTCTGAAGATTATTATATAACTTCTAGTATAGTCCATGTATAACAATGTTTGAAGATTATTATATAGCTTCTAGTATAGCCTGTGTGTACCAGTGTTTGGATATTAAAATATAGGTTCTAGTATAATCTGTGTGTACCAGTGTTTGAATATTAATATATAGGTTCTACTATAGTCTGTATAAATCAGTGTTTGAATATTAATATTTATGTTGTAGTATAGTCTCTGTGTAACAGTGTCTGAATATTAATATATACATTCTAGTATAGTCTGTGTATAACAGTGTCTGAAGATGATTATATAGGTTCTAGTATAGTCTCTGTGTAACAGTGTCTGAAGATTATTATATAGGTTCTAGTATAGTCTGTGTATAACAGTGTCTGAAGATGATTATATAGGTTTTAGTATAGTCTGTGTCTAACGGTGTCTGAAGATGATTATATAGGTTCTAGTATAGTCTGTGTCTAACAGTGTCTGAAGATGATTATATAGGTTCTAGTATAGTCTGTGTCTAACAGTGTCTGAAGATGATTATATAGGTTCTAGTATAGTCTGTGTCTAACAGTGTCTGAAGATTATTATATAGGTTCTAGTATAGTCTGTGTCTAACAGTGTCTGAAGATTATTATATAGGTTCTAGTATAGTCTGTGTCTAACAGTGTCTGAAGATTATTATATAGGTTCTAGTATAGTCTGTGTATAACAGTGTCTGAAGATGATTATATAGGTTCTAGTATAGTCTGTGTATAACAGTGTCTGAAGATGATTATATAGGTTCTAGTATAGTCTGTGTCTAACAGTGTCTGAAGATGATTATATAGGTTCTAGTATAGTCTGTGTCTAACAGTGTCTGAAGATGATTATATAGGTTCTAGTATAGTCTGTGTCTAACAGTGTCTGAAGATTATTATATAGGTTCTACTATAGTCTGTGTCTAACAGTGTCTGAAGATGATTATATAGGTTCTAGTATACTCTGTGTCTAACAGTGTCTGAAGATTATTATATAGGTTCTAGTATAGTCTGTGTCTAACAGTGTCTGAAGATTATTATATAGGTTCTAGTATAGTCTGTGTCTAACAGTGTCTGAAGATTATTATATAGGTTCTACTATAGTCTGTGTATAACAGTGTCTGAAGATTATTATATAGGTTCTAGTATAGTCTGTGTCTAACAGTGTCTGAAGATTATTATATAGGTTCTACTATAGTCTGTGAATAACAGTGTCTGAAGATTATTATATAGATTCTACTATAGTCTGTGTATAACAGTGTCTGAAGATGATTATATAGGTTCTAGTATAGTCTGTGTATAACAGTGTCTAAAGATTATTATATAGGTTCTACTATAGTCTGTGAATAACAGTGTCTGAAGATTATTATATAGATTCTACTATAGTCTGTGTATAACAGTGTCTGAAGATGATTATATAGGTTCTAGTATAGTCTGTGTATAACAGTGTCTAAAGATTATTATATAGGTTCTAGTATAGTCTGTGTCTAACAGTGTCTGAAGATTATTATATAGGTTCTAGTATAGTCTGTGTCTAACAGTGTCTGAAGATTATTATATAGGTTCTACTATAGTCTGTGTATAACAGTGTCTGAAGATTATTATATAGGTTCTAGTATAGTCTGTGTCTAACAGTGTCTGAAGATTATTATATAGGTTCTAGTATAGTCTGTGTCTAACAGTGTCTGAAGATGATTATATAGATTCTACTATAGTCTGTGAATAACAGTGTCTGAAGATTATTGTATAGATTCTACTATAGTCTGTGTATAACAGTGTCTGAAGATGATTATATAGGTTCTAGTATAGTCTGTGTATAACAGTGTCTAAAGATTATTATATAGGTTCTAGTATAGTCTGTGTGTAACAGTGTCTGAAGATGATTATATAGGTTCTAGTATAGTCTCTGTGTAACAGTGTCTGAATATTAATATATACATTCTAGTATAGTCTGTGTATAACAGTGTCTGAAGATGATTATATAGGTTCTAGTATAGTCTGTGTATAACAGTGTCTAAAGATTATTATATAGGTTCTAGTATAGTCTGTGTGTAACAGTGTCTGAAGATGATTATATAGGTTCTAGTATAGTCTCTGTGTAACAGTGTCTGAATATTAATATATACATTCTAGTATAGTCTGTGTATAACAGTGTCTGAAGATGATTATATAGGTTCTAGTATAGTCTGTGTCTAACAGTGTCTGAAGATGATTATATAGGTTCTAGTATAGTCTGTGTCTAACAGTGTCTGAAGATTATTATATAGGTTCTAGTATAGTCTGTGTATAACAGTGTCTGAAGATTATTATATAGATTCTACTATAGTCTGTGTCTAACAGTGTCTGAAGATGATTATATAGGTTCTAGTATAGTCTGTGTATAACAGTGTCTGAAGATGATTATATAGATTCTACTATAGTCTGTGTATAACAGTGTCTGAAGATTATTATATAGGTTCTAGTATAGTCTGTGTCTAACAGTGTCTGAAGATTATTATATAGGTTCTAGTATAGTCTGTGTATAACAGTGTCTGAAGATGATTATATAGGTTCTAGTATAGTCTGTGTCTAACAGTGTCTGAAGATGATTATATAGGTTCTACTATAGTCTGTGTATAACAGTGTCTGAAGATTATTATATAGGTTCTAGTATAGTCTGTGTATAACAGTGTCTGAAGATGATTATATAGGTTCTAGTATAGTCTGTGTCTAACAGTGTCTGAAGATGATTATATAGGTTCTAGTATAGTCTGTGTCTAACAGTGTCTGAAGATGATTATGTAGGTTCTAGTATAGTCTGTGTCTAACAGTGTCTGAAGATTATTATATAGGTTCTACTATAGTCTGTGTCTAACAGTGTCTGAAGATGATTATATAGGTTCTAGTATAGTCTGTGTCTAACAGTGTCTGAAGATTATTATATAGGTTCTAGTATAGTCTGTGTCTAACAGTGTCTGAAGATTATTATATAGGTTCTAGTATAGTCTGTGTCTAACAGTGTCTGAAGATTATTATATAGGTTCTAGTATAGTCTGTGTCTAACAGTGTCTGGAAGATTATTATATAGGTTCTAGTATAGTCTGTGTCTAACAGTGTCTGAAGATGATTATATAGGTTCTAGTATAGTCTGTGTCTAACAGTGTCTGAAGATGATTATATAGGTTCTAGTATAGTCTGTGTCTAACAGTGTCTGAAGATTATTATATAGGTTCTACTATAGTCTGTGTCTAACAGTGTCTGAAGATGATTATATAGGTTCTAGTATAGTCTGTGTCTAACAGTGTCTGAAGATTATTATATAGGTTCTAGTATAGTCTGTGTCTAACAGTGTCTGAAGATTATTATATAGGTTCTAGTATAGTCTGTGTCTAACAGTGTCTGAAGATTATTATATAGGTTCTACTATAGTCTGTGTATAACAGTGTCTGAAGATTATTATATAGGTTCTAGTATAGTCTGTGTCTAACAGTGTCTGAAGATTATTATATAGGTTCTAGTATAGTCTGTGTCTAACAGTGTCTGAAGATGATTATATAGATTCTACTATAGTCTGTGAATAACAGTGTCTGAAGATTATTATATAGATTCTACTATAGTCTGTGTATAACAGTGTCTGAAGATGATTATATAGGTTCTAGTATAGTCTGTGTATAACAGTGTCTAAAGATTATTATATAGGTTCTAGTATAGTCTGTGTCTAACAGTGTCTGAAGATTATTATATAGGTTCTAGTATAGTCTGTGTCTAACAGTGTCTGAAGATTATTATATAGGTTCTACTATAGTCTGTGTATAACAGTGTCTGAAGATTATTATATAGGTTCTAGTATAGTCTGTGTATAACAGTGTCTAAAGATTATTATATAGGTTCTAGTATAGTCTGTGTGTAACAGTGTCTGAAGATGATTATATAGGTTCTAGTATAGTCTCTGTGTAACAGTGTCTGAATATTAATATATACATTCTAGTATAGTCTGTGTATAACAGTGTCTGAAGATGATTATATAGGTTCTAGTATAGTCTGTGTATAACAGTGTCTAAAGATTATTATATAGGTTCTAGTATAGTCTGTGTGTAACAGTGTCTGAAGATGATTATATAGGTTCTAGTATAGTCTCTGTGTAACAGTGTCTGAATATTAATATATACATTCTAGTATAGTCTGTGTATAACAGTGTCTGAAGATGATTATATAGGTTCTAGTATAGTCTGTGTCTAACAGTGTCTGAAGATGATTATATAGGTTCTAGTATAGTCTGTGTCTAACAGTGTCTGAAGATTATTATATAGGTTCTAGTATAGTCTGTGTATAACAGTGTCTGAAGATTATTATATAGATTCTACTATAGTCTGTGTCTAACAGTGTCTGAAGATTATTATATAGGTTCTAGTATAGTCTGTGTCTAACAGTGTCTGAAGATTATTATATAGGTTCTAGTATAGTCTGTGTCTAACAGTGTCTGAAGATTATTATATAGGTTCTAGTATAGTCTGTGTCTAACAGTGTCTGAAGATTATTATATAGGTTCTAGTATAGTCTGTGTCTAACAGTGTCTGAAGATTATTATATAGGTTCTAGTATAGTCTGTGTCTAACAGTGTCTGAAGATGATTATATAGGTTCTAGTATAGTCTGTGTATAACAGTGTCTGAAGATGATTATATAGATTCTACTATAGTCTGTGTATAACAGTGTCTGAAGATTATCATATAGGTTCTAGTATAGTCTGTGTCTAACAGTGTCTGAAGATTATTATATAGGTTCTAGTATAGTCTGTGTATAACAGTGTCTGAAGATGATTATATAGGTTCTAGTATAGTCTGTGTATAACAGTGTCTGAAGATTATTATATAGGTTCTAGTATAGTCTGTGTATAACAGTGTCTAAAGATTATTATATAGGTTCTAGTATAGTCTGTGTGTAACAGTGTCTGAAGATGATTATATAGGTTCTAGTATAGTCTCTGTGTAACAGTGTCTGAATATTAATATATACATTCTAGTATAGTCTGTGTATAACAGTGTCTGAAGATGATTATATAGGTTCTAGTATAGTCTGTGTATAACAGTGTCTAAAGATTATTATATAGGTTCTAGTATAGTCTGTGTGTAACAGTGTCTGAAGATGATTATATAGGTTCTAGTATAGTCTCTGTGTAACAGTGTCTGAATATTAATATATACATTCTAGTATAGTCTGTGTATAACAGTGTCTGAAGATGATTATATAGGTTCTAGTATAGTCTGTGTCTAACAGTGTCTGAAGATGATTATATAGGTTCTAGTATAGTCTGTGTCTAACAGTGTCTGAAGATTATTATATAGGTTCTAGTATAGTCTGTGTATAACAGTGTCTGAAGATTATTATATAGATTCTACTATAGTCTGTGTCTAACAGTGTCTGAAGATTATTATATAGGTTCTAGTATAGTCTGTGTCTAACAGTGTCTGAAGATTATTATATAGGTTCTAGTATAGTCTGTGTCTAACAGTGTCTGAAGATTATTATATAGGTTCTAGTATAGTCTGTGTCTAACAGTGTCTGAAGATTATTATATAGGTTCTAGTATAGTCTGTGTCTAACAGTGTCTGAAGATTATTATATAGGTTCTAGTATAGTCTGTGTCTAACAGTGTCTGAAGATGATTATATAGGTTCTAGTATAGTCTGTGTATAACAGTGTCTGAAGATGATTATATAGATTCTACTATAGTCTGTGTATAACAGTGTCTGAAGATTATCATATAGGTTCTAGTATAGTCTGTGTCTAACAGTGTCTGAAGATTATTATATAGGTTCTAGTATAGTCTGTGTATAACAGTGTCTGAAGATGATTATATAGGTTCTAGTATAGTCTGTGTCTAACAGTGTCTGAAGATGATTATATAGGTTCTACTATAGTCTGTGTCTAACAGTGTCTGAAGATTATTATATAGGTTCTAGTATAGTCTGTGTATAACAGTGTCTGAAGATGATTATATAGGTTCTAGTATAGTCTGTGTCTAACAGTGTCTGAAGATGATTATATAGGTTCTAGTATAGTCTGTGTCTAACAGTGTCTGAAGATGATTATGTAGGTTCTAGTATAGTCTGTGTCTAACAGTGTCTGAAGATTATTATATAGGTTCTACTATAGTCTGTGTCTAAAAGTGTCTGAAGATGATTATATAGGTTCTAGTATAGTCTGTGTCTAACAGTGTCTGAAGATTATTATATAGGTTCTAGTATAGTCTGTGTCTAACAGTGTCTGAAGATTATTATATAGGTTCTAGTATAGTCTGTGTCTAACAGTGTCTGAAGATTATTATATAGGTTCTACTATAGTCTGTGTATAACAGTGTCTGAAGATTATTATATAGGTTCTAGTATAGTCTGTGTCTAACAGTGTCTGAAGATTATTATATAGGTTCTAGTATAGTATGTGTCTAACAGTGTCTGAAGATGATTATATAGATTCTACTATAGTCTGTGTCTAACAGTGTCTGAAGATTATTATATAGATTCTACTATAGTCTGTGTATAACAGTGTCTGAAGATGATTATATAGGTTCTAGTATAGTCTGTGTATAACAGTGTCTAAAGATTATTATATAGGTTCTAGTATAGTCTGTGTCTAACAGTGTCTGAAGATTATTATATAGGTTCTAGTATAGTCTATGTCTAATAGTGTCTGAAGATTATTATATAGGTTCTACTATAGTCTGTGTATAACAGTGTCTGAAGATTATTATATAGGTTCTAGTATAGTCTGTGTCTAACAGTGTCTGAAGATTATTATATAGGTTCTAGTATAGTCTGTGTCTAACAGTGTCTGAAGATGATTATATAGATTCTACTATAGTCTGTGAATAACAGTGTCTGAAGATTATTGTATAGATTCTATTATAGTCTGTGTATAACAGTGTCTGAAGATGATTATATAGGTTCTAGTATAGTCTGTGTATAACAGTGTCTAAAGATTATTATATAGGTTCTAGTATAGTCTGTGTGTAACAGTGTCTGAAGATGATTATATAGGTTCTAGTATAGTCTCTGTGTAACAGTGTCTGAATATTAATATATACATTCTAGTATAGTCTGTGTATAACAGTGTCTGAAGATGATTATATAGGTTCTAGTATAGTCTGTGTATAACAGTGTCTAAAGATTATTATATAGGTTCTAGTATAGTCTGTGTGTAACAGTGTCTGAAGATGATTATATAGGTTCTAGTATAGTCTCTGTGTAACAGTGTCTGAATATTAATATATACATTCTAGTATAGTCTGTGTATAACAGTGTCTGAAGATGATTATATAGGTTCTAGTATAGTCTGTGTCTAACAGTGTCTGAAGATGATTATATAGGTTCTAGTATAGTCTGTGTCTAACAGTGTCTGAAGATTATTATATAGGTTCTAGTATAGTCTGTGTATAACAGTGTCTGAAGATTATTATATAGATTCTACTATAGTCTGTGTCTAACAGTGTCTGAAGATTATTATATAGGTTCTAGTATAGTCTGTGTCTAACAGTGTCTGAAGATTATTATATAGGTTCTAGTATAGTCTGTGTCTAACAGTGTCTGAAGATTATTATATAGGTTCTAGTATAGTCTGTGTCTAACAGTGTCTGAAGATTATTATATAGGTTCTAGTATAGTCTGTGTCTAACAGTGTCTGAAGATTATTATATAGGTTCTAGTATAGTCTGTGTCTAACAGTGTCTGAAGATTATTATATAGGTTCTAGTATAGTCTGTGTCTAACAGTGTCTGAAGATGATTATATAGGTTCTAGTATAGTCTGTGTATAACAGTGTCTGAAGATGATTATATAGATTCTACTATAGTCTGTGTATAACAGTGTCTGAAGATTATTATATAGGTTATAGTATAGTCTGTGTCTAACAGTGTCTGAAGATTATTATATAGGTTCTAGTATAGTCTGTGTCTAACAGTGTCTGAAGATTATTATATAGGTTCTAGTATAGTCTGTGTCTAACAGTGTCTGAAGATGATTATATAGATTCTACTATAGTCTGTGTATAACAGTGTCTGAAGATTATTATATAGATTCTACTATTGTCTGTGTATAACAGTGTCTGAAGATGATTATATAGGTTCTAGTATAGTCTGTGTATAACAGTGTCTAAAGATTATTATATAGGTTCTAGTATAGTCTGTGTGTAACAGTGTCTGAAGATGATTATATAGGTTCTAGTATAGTCTGTGTATAACAGTGTCTGAAGATGAGTATATTGGTTATAGTATTATCTGTATGCACCAGTTTTTGGATTTTAATGTCTCGTGTGATCTGTATGTACCAGTGTGTGGATATTAGTATCTAGGTTTTAGTATATACTGTGCATAACAGTGTTGAGATATTAATATATAGTTAGTAGTATAGTCCGTGTGTAACAATGTCTGAAGATTATTATATTAGTTCTGGTATAGTGTGTGTGTAACAGTGTTTGAAGATGATTATATAGGTTCTAGTATATTCTGTGTGTACCAGTGTTTGAAGATTAATATCTACTTTCTAGTATAGTGTGTATGTTCCAGTATTTGAATATTAATATATTGGTTATAGTATAGCCTGTGTATACCAGTGTTTGACGATTAATGTATAGGTGCTAGTAAAGTCTGTGTGTAACAGTGTCCAAAGAAAAACAGTGTGTTTTGTGGTTTGCTATAACATCATTTACTAGGGCAGGTTAGCCAAGTAGCTTGGAAAGTTTAATAAAAGCAATGTAAAAGTTTTGACCTTAGAGCATTTGCACACATCCAACAAGATGTTGTAGTTGGATTAACAAAGAACCTTAAAGAAATTCCAGGGTTTTTTATGATTATGTCATGCAAATGAATAAACATAGATATGAATAGGCCTTACCAGGAATGGTAGGTGGTTTACAAGGTAACACAGGCACGATACGGCTTCTACAGTGGTCCTTCGAATGTCAGAGCTTGTCTGCTCGGTGCTGTAAGGCCGACGAGACTCTTGCCGACTAGGGCTGTGCAGTGGCCGCGTGCTTTCACTTGAGCTGCTCGTCACACTGCTACTGGTGGTTGTCCCTGTGGAGTTCTCAGTTCCAGTTAACGGGTCAGAAAAATGCAGCCTTCGATGGCGAGCTTGGCAGTGATTCACCTCCAAGTCGAAGCAACAAACCAGCACAGTTATCATTAGAATACTGTGGAGACAGATGTTGAAGAGAGAAAACCTGTAGTCCCACCCCAGGGGTGGACAGAACAATGGTACTCTTGGTGTTTGTGGGGAGAACGAGCAAATACAGCCGCGACACCGACAATCACAGCGATAATAGCAGTTACTGTTATGTGATATATAATTTGATTTCTACGGACAGTGAAGCGATATTTATATGGCCAGCGAATGGTCAAAGCTCTGTCCACTACAAGAGAAGCTAGTGTAAAGATTTGAAATGTTCGAGTTGCGGTCAAGCCCCATAATATAAAACTACAAGCTGGACCAGCTCTTGGACTGAAGAGATTCAGGACAGCAAAGCCAAAGGCGTAAAGAGCGGTCACTAACTCTTGAGTGCCAACGGCCAGTAAAAACAGGTCCACTGTTCGCCAACGTCGCTTATATGTGTGAAAGATGTACACCATCCATAAGGATAAGACGGCCACCAGGGGTGAGCAGGCCGACGCCGCCAACCAACTATAGGCCACGGACTTCATAGACGAATCGTTAGATCTTTGCTATTCTTAACCGTAGAATGCGGAACATCCGGGCAAATAATAACTTAAATATTAAGTACACCAATTCAGCCTCTGACATTAAAAACAACAACAACATTGCCTACATCTCCTTCCCACCCCCATTTCTCCTCACAAACACACGAACAACTTGACCGAGTTTAAATGTAAGCAGTTACAGGTGTCGCATTAGAACTTGTTTCTTCAATCGCTGCCAGTTCTGTGCCAGCTACCTGGTCAAGTTACCACAGCTAATATTCTGGGGTCGCTGCCGTCGCTAGAAAATTTGCTATCCCCACGGAAATGGCCCAGTCACCGGAAATCAAACACTCCGTTTCTAAAGGTTATCAAGAGTTTTCTCCTCTGCAGCTTTTTCCGTCAGGGTTAATGACGGAAAGGACAGGAAAACTTGTACTTTAAAGATCCTTAAAGCCAGTAATATAATGTTATAGTGTACATAAAATGTTTGTTCACACCACAAACTAAACAATAAAAACCTTACCTACACAGTGTCGTACACTAACACTAGTTCACACCATAAATTAAACAATAAAAACCTTGCCTACACAGTGTTGTACAATAACACTAGTTTACACAGAAACTAAACAAATAAAAACCCTACCTACACAGTGTTATACAACAACACTAGTTCACACCATAAACGAAACAATAAAAACCTTACCTACATAGTGTTGTGCAATAACACTAGTTCACACCACGAACTGAACAATAAAATCCTTACCTATACAGTGTTGTGCAATAATACTAGTTCACACCACGAATTAAAAAATAAAAACCTTACCTACAGAGTGTTGTACAATAACACTAGTTCACACCAGAACTAAGCAATAAAATCCTTATTTACACAGTATTGCACAATAACACTAGTTCACACCAGAAACTAAACAACAAAAACCTTACCTACACAGTGTTGTACAATAACACTAGGTCACACCAGAAACGAAACAATAAAAACCTTACCTACACAGTGTTGTGCAACACTAGTTCACACCACGAATTAAAAAATAAAAACCTTATCTACACAGTGCTGTACAATAACACTAGTTCACACCAGAACTAAGCAATAAAAACCTTATCTACACAGTATTGCACAATAACACTAGTTCACACCATAAACGAAACAATAAAAACCTTACCTACACAGTGTTGTGCAATAACACTAGTTCACACCACGAATTAAAAAATAAAAACCTTGCGTACACAGTGCTGTACAATAACACTAGTTCACACCAGAACTAAGCAATATAATCCTTATCTACACAGTATTGCACAATAACACTAGTTCACACCAGAAACGAAACAATAAAAACCTTACCCACACAGTATTGCACAATAACACTAGTTCACACCAGAAATTAAACAATAAGACCTTACCTACACAGTGTTGTGCAATAACACTAGTTCACACCAGAAACTAAACAATAAAAACCTTACCTACACAGTGTTGTACAATAACACTAGTTCACACCACGAACTAAACAACAATACCTTATCCTACAGTGCTTACCATACATTTACAACTAGGTGACGTCATATCACCATGAAACGGCTCCTTTCACTGAATTTGTTTAAAAGTATGTAATGAACTTCAGTAATTTTATATTATTTTAGTAACCAAAGAAACCCACGTTATAAGTTTAAAATGTCCACATATTTCGGATAACATGCATGTGGTATTTTTATCTTGGAGATTATATATCCTAATATCCATTACGTGACGTTGGTTACCCAAACCAAGTTTCTGCCCATATAGAATGTTCCCATGTGGATGGAAGTTTACACTCTCCACTCTATGCTACCTATAAACACACTGTATGGGAAACAAGATCCTACACGTTCAGATAAATGTTCCGTCCACGAACTTTGCACGCTCTGCACTGTAAAGCGGAACACTTAGTTTGAAAACATCACCGTGACGTGAGGCGGATCACGTGACTTGTTAGACCTGTTTGTTCATACACAGCTTTTTACGCCTCTCATCCCCGTTACTCAGTTCTGTAGGTTTTGTTGCACTGTTCACCTGGAACAAGAAATGTCCTCCAAAGTTCGTGAGTATATACAGTACTGTGCAAAAGTGTTAGGACATGAGAATGTTTTGTCATTTTTTTTTCCATTTTAAGGGACTAATTCTTCCATGTCATTACATAATGTACATTTTAACACGATGGCAATGTTTCACTGATCCATATTGACAATTGAATGAGCCATGTTGAGAATACTTATCTTTGTTTATAATTCCCACATACTTGTACCAAGGACATGTTATAATGGTTTTGTTTGAATGAACATATTGATCAAATTTAGGGTCTGAAATAATTGTGATGATATCCTGTGTCTTAACTATATAGAACGAAGCTTACAAGAAATCAATTTGATAACACTCCACAAGTCAACCTTGATAAAAGCCGTATTAACACTACGTATTATGTTCTGTTGTCATGCCACAGCCCAAAAAGCGTAGAGAATTGTTAGTAGCACAGAGAGTTTACATAAAAGCTATACATGGTGCTGGTTGGACTCTTTGATAGATTACTGCAGACTTGAAATGTTCCCCAAACACTGTCAAGTACACCATATATTGTTAGACCGAGACAGGTAAATTTGAAAATAGGAAAGGAAGAGATAGAACACCTAAACGTATTGATACTGATGTTAAGTATCTTTGTTTATGTATCCTTCAGAGCAGAAGGAAGACTGGTACTGATCTTAGGCATAAGATAAACAACCATGTACCAAATGATAGAAAAGTGTCCGGACCTAAAGTATCTAGAAGACTCAACGATGATGGTATATTTGGTCGTATGGCAGTTAAAAAACCCTTTACTTTGATCTTCAGATGTTGTCAAGACACTAAAATTTGTTAAAAAGTATAAAACTGGAGTGTTAATGATTGTAAAATGGTGTTATGGACGGATAAGTTCAAGTTTGAAATATTTGGTTAAAAACATAGGTTGTTCATCCAGCGGAAGAAAGGTGAAAGATACTTATGTCCATGCATAATACCGACCGTGAAGCATGGAGGAGGTAGTGTGATGGCTTAGACGTGTTTTTTCTACTGAGGCAACAGGAGATATTTACAAAATAGATGGAATAATGGACCAGTGCATGTACCATCAGATACCGATCCAGTAGTTTGCGTATTATCGATAAATGTTTCCGTTACCAACAACATAATTACCTAAGAAATTACTTATCCAGGAAATAAGGTGCTGGGGTCCTTTAAATGATACAATGATCCCCACAGAGCTCTTATCTCAACCTAGTTGAATAGATATGAGATTTGATAGTTACTCGTAAAAAGAACTTTATGATAGTGTATTAAAGACGTTTGAAGTAAAATTTCAAAGGGCACGTTGATTAAATATGTTACAACGATGTCTCTAAGACTGTCTGCAGTAGTTAAAACAAAATATTAAGTGTTTGCTGAACTCAACCACTTTAAGTGAGTTTCTTTCTGTTGTACTAAATATGAAGATTAGAAAAATGTTGTTTTCACTTATGATTTACGTTCCATCATTATTTGAAAGTAGCCTGTCACTAGGGTATGGAACCCTTTAGTTTATATATATAGTCCAATACATGAACCAGATAAAGTTTGTCACTAGGTTTAGTTTATGTGTGTGTGTGTGTGTATAGTTCAATGCATACACCGGATGAAGTTTGTCATTGCGTTATGAAACCCGTTAGTTTATGTATATATATAGTTCAATACATACATCAGCTGAAGTCTGTCACAAGGTTATCTTACCATTTACTTTACATTGTTCAATACATACATTCGTTTATCAACTAATGACGTATTTGATGAAAATTAAAAAGGTTATTGAAAACTATATTTTCCTATTTATTAAACCTATGCTATTTACATGTTTTGCGAAGAGTATTCATGTCCTAAATGCGGAAGAAAACTGGACAATAGTTAAGACGATGGAAACATTATTCTGGTCCTTAACTTCAATTTGGATTAATGTATTAATGACCAAGACGTGTTATAATAATACACTTTGTTTATATATTTTATTTAGTTTTAAATGCTATAAACAACAAGTAACAAAAATATGTAAGAAAATGTCACACTTTTAATAACATTTTACATGTCACGTGATTGGCTAGATAATGGAATGTTGATATTATAACTAGCGACATCTACCAAATAGGTTACAAAGTAATTTTTGTTTGCTTTTGTTGTTACTACAGAAATTTTATTCGTGTATGTTTCTTAATATCTAGGCCCCCAGTGGGTTCGTGGCATGTGTGAGGACCAACAAGGCTAGTAGTCTGGTATCGGTCCTCGTATAATGGGCACAGCACAAATAGCCCATTGTGTAATTTTGTGCTTAACTAAAAACTAGATTTTTTATTGTTGTTGCCATTATATATATATATATAAACACTAGTTGGCAGAATCACGTGAAACGTTTATTGTTAGAAAGCTTTCTTTCTCTGATTCATAACGAGAGTTAATTAGTAGTAATAAAATAAATGTAAGTTTGTGATAGACTAACAACTAGATGAGGTGAGGTTGGGTGAATACAACTACTAACCACAACAACACAACGTCATACGGAAATCATGCTTTTTGTAAAAAAAGAAAAATCGAGGGGAGGGGAAGCGTATGATTTACTCAACTAACGACCCGGGTTAGAATCCCCGTCACACCAAACATGCTCACCCTTTCAGCCGTGGGGGAGTTACAATGTTATGGTCAGTCCCACTATTCGTTGGTAAAAAGAGTAGCCCAAGAGTTGGCGGTGGGTGGTGATGACTAGCTGTCTTCTCTCTAGTGTCACGCTGCTAAATTAGGGACGGCTATGCAGATATCTCTCGTGTAGCTTTGCGCGAAAATTCAAACCAGAACTAACGACCAAAAATATATATGCCTTTATACACACAATAGCACTGTTTAACAATAACGTCATGAACTTCATAACGCTGTTTTAATAATATATAATGAAACAATATATGGATGACATTGACAGAGATGACATCTCCCTATGCTCACCTATCTAGAGATGACATTTTTATGTAATCATAAACTTATATACTCTTATGATACATTCATGACACATATTTACTTAAAATACAAATGGTTACGTATAAGGTGAGTTATTGTTTTAATGCAACCAAATGTTCAGATTAAAGTAACCGATAGAAAGAAATAATAAATGAGCGATAAACACAACCATAATTATTAAAGTATAGAATGTTCAATCTCACAGAACACACAATCTTCTTTTGATAGTATGTTCGTTAGTTATAAATTCTTCTATCGGTGAAGAACGTGAGAATGATTGTATTGGCCAATTAGATTCCCGTACTTTGGCTTAGAATCTATATCTGATGTGAACTAAACACGTTAAAGTTCTATAACGTCACCTTACTTAGTACGTCACAAAGACTGATGTGAACTTACTCATTAATAAATCTGTATTTTATGATAATTATAAACATAAAGAGAGAAAAAAATCCAAGTTTTTAAATGATCGTCTTATTTCGTCAGTGACTCCCTGTGAGGCAGCTGTAAGTCTACGGACTTACAACGCTAAAATCCTTGGTTTGCCTCCCCACTGTTGACACAGCAGACAGTCCAGTTTAGCTTTGCTCTAAAACGAATATTTCATCAGTTCTTTTTTAATAAAAAAGAAAGTAACTTCGTATATATTTTAAACTATTTCACCGAATCGCAAAATGAAATTGTCTTTGTGAAGCGCGTAACATAAAACGGCTTTTTTAGTAATAACTTGTAAGATTCACGGAATGATCCCAGCTTCTGTAATGATGCATTTCATACTTTGTTATCTGTGTTTGGATACCAGAGTGCTTGGAACTTTCTTTTCATGTTTCTGGCCTGTTTAACCCAAAGAAACTTGACGCAGAATCGTTATTTCTATTAAATATTTTTAAGCTTTCCTCAGTTTGTGACATATCCAGGACAACTATGTTGTACTACCTCCAAAGAAATGGTAATTTTTCCAGGAAGTTATCTTAAGTTAAAATGGACGTTTATGATGACCAGACTCTGCAAAAATGTACAAAGAGCTTACTTTAAACAACACTAAGTGGACACTGATCTGTCTTGACAACCGTAACTTTAGTTTTCGGTTCAGGTGGACTTAAAAGTTGTGTTAAAATTTGATTAATAATAGAAAGGCATAGCACTTCTTGATAGGCCCAGCATAGCCAGGTGGTTAGAGCACTCGACTCATAATCTGAGGGTCGCAGGTTCGAATCTCTGTTACACCGAACATTCCCCCCCTTCCAGCCACTGGAGCATTATAAAGTGATGCTCAATCCCACTATTCATTGGTAAAAGAGTATCCCAAGAGTTGGCAGTGAGTGGTTATGACTAGCTGCCTTCCCTCTAGTCTTACACTGCTAAATTAGAGATGGCTAGTGCAGAAAGCCCTTGTGCAGCTTTGTGCAAAATTCAAAATAAACGTTTTGATTAAAAAATAAAACACTTTGTAGTTCATTTCAATATTGACAAAACTCATTCCTTTCTCTAAACTGACTGATATTATAGCTACATTTTTCTCTCGAAGAGACGAGATCCAGTTAGTCTAAAGATCATTACAAAAATATGCTAAAACTGTTTGTTTTTTTTACAGGAAAGCCACATTGGACCATCTGCTGTATCCAACAAGGGGAATTGAATCCCTGATTTTAGCATTGTAAATCCATAGACTTACTACTATCCCAGTGGGGGACCTGCTAAAACTTCAGCCTGATCTAAGAGAACAGATGCTGCTGGGAGGCCAGATTGTTAACTATTTTAAACACTGGTTTTTATGTCAGAGACCACATATCAATAAGTAACAGCTTTGTAAAAGCCTTATTCTAAAAGTTAATGTTATCTAGGAGACCCAATATCATTAGGTAACAAGTCCTTTTATCTAGGAAATAACACACATTATATGAATCTGTTCTACATAGAAGGCCATGTGCAACTAGATAATAAATTTATTCTGAAACTCAGTTCTATAGAAAGAACTAATGGCTTCTTAGTGATACATTTCTTACAGTCCTCCACTGTTACAGCAGTAAGTCTATGGATTTATATTTTACAATGCTAAAATCAGGGGTTCGATTGCCCTCGGTGGACTCAGCAGATGTGACTTTGCTGTTTTCTTACACACACATTTCTTATAAAACTTCTATGAATCTCAGTTTTGTATAGAAAGTAATTGCTAGTAGGTAATACATTTCTTATAGAACTTGTCCAAAACTTGGTTATATAATGGAACTAATGGTTTCCAGGTGATGGATTTCTTACAGAACTTCTGCAAAACTCAGTTTTATATAAAAATGTATTGCAGGTAGGGGATACATTTATTATAGAATTTCTATGAAACTCAGTTTTATGTACAGAGTATTAATTACTGGTAGTTTATATACTTCTGACATAATTCATCTTAAACCCAGTTCTTTACAGGTTACTAATTTCTAACAGGTCACAGAACAAAAGCAAGTTTCTCTGTAATTTAGTTTTATTTAGAAAATCACTTGCTACTGGATAAATCCAAGTAAAACTAAAATATATAGTTAAATGAAAAATAGATTAAAATGTAGTAAATAACCAGTGAATTTTAAAAACTACATAGAATGGATTTAAAACAGTTATTTTAAAACTCTAGTAATTTCAAATACTTATATTCAATTATTTCATGAATTTTAATGAAATAATGAAAAATATGAATTATTTCATATTAATTTTAAAAGGTTTGACTTAACACATTAAAAAATGTAATTAATTTTAAGATCCATAAATTATTAATATAGTTATTTTAAAAGTCAAGTTTAAAACACAATGAACAAGTAGTTTGGAATGTCAGGATGAAGCAATTCACAAATTAGGTGATTAAAAGTTGTAAATATAACTGTCAATTCTTAATGTAACATTCTTTTTTAACATACATGTAAGATATTTATATAAAAACTAAGAAAGTTATTTTTAAAATCTCTTTTTTCCCACTGGATTTTGAATGTTTGAGATATTTCATGAACCTATATGTTTTATATACTTTTTTAGTTATATGAATATACATTTTAAAAAGTTGTGATATATATATCCATTTTACCTGTCCAAATAAAAATAGACTAAAGGATTTTGTGAATACACAACATTTATTATTGTTTTTATTAAAATTCAAATCACAAATCAGCTAAATTTCTTCAGTGAATGAAAAGGGTAAACACTGAAATTTTGAAGATCAAAATGTCATTAACCAAATATGAGTACTAAAACTTGTCTAAGAAATAGAACACTAGACATGTCCACATGTACTAAATGAACAAAAGAGTTTGAGCAGTTTCCAGAACCACCTGTTGTAGAACAATTTATCCAATAGTCTTCCAAAATTTGTTACATGGATAAAAAAAACAATCACAAAACAATTTCAAAAAGCAGGTTAATGGTTAACTTTGTAACAAGTCTGTATCTGTTTTTTAACTTCATTCTCAGAGATCATGAGCTCGCAAACCTTCTAACGTTCTACAAAACAAAATACAAATATATACTAAAACTGACACTCCAGCTACCAAAACCGATACATAACTTCACTTTATATTTGAAAATACCAACAAGAATAAGAATGACTTTTGTCTAATGTGTTTCTCAGTTCCACAGAACTTGAGTCGTACTTAAAGTAACATCATACTATTAATTTGTAATAAAGCATACAACACATATCAAACTAATCAGTACTAGCTACAAGAGACAGTTGCCATGCTGATTGTACAAGGAACCTTCATGTTTTGTGCACATTTTTTTGTATAGCTCAACTTTCAAGATATACTACTACTTTTGACAAGATAAAAGATTTAGAGTGCACTGTGACAAACCATGAAATTTAACATGAAAAAACTCAAACCTCTCTTCTAAACAAAATTTTGATGTAAAATGGTGTGGATTATTCAACACAGCACACTAGAATAATGATTTATGTGTGGATGAATTTAACAATTTTTACATCACATTAAAAAGCATAAAATAGGCTTAACCAAGTTCTCTTTGTTAAGCCAGATTTCTCTTTTGAAAGCAATTTTATGGTTTATCAACACAAAAGACTATTTCGTTAAGTTGTTCTAGTAAAACCTGTTATTCTTTGTACTCTAAGCTTCTTTGTTGCATTTATCAACAGAGATATTTGTTACGAAGATGTTTCACCATTACATATGATTCTAGTGTTTTTTGTAGATTCACTGAAACTGAATATAACACTAAATCATAAGAACTAGAAAGTTGTAGTTTTGCAACTGTGTTCTAAATGTTAAATGTACAATAGTTTTATTTTATTAAACTGCGAAGAAAAAATAAATAAAAGAAACTGTTACTTTAATAGTCCACTACAGTAATGCACCATAGTGTATTAATCTATAACCCAATTAACAGGTTCTGGATTACATCAATAAAATAAATTTTTAATCAGGTAAAACTATTTCTTTAGTACAAGTAATTTGAACACAATTCTTAACACACATTATGATGTTTGATTAGATTTTTTTTAATGTTTAATATAAACAAAATGAAAAAACTGCTTATTTTTGAAAAAATATTATTTTGATACTTTTTGTAAAAATTCCCTGAAGGATAATCTGTTTCTTGTATCATTGTTTTAATGCAGGTTATTGTTGGTTGCTAAATGGTGCAAGTTTTTGTAGTGTTGTTTTACTGCAGGTTATTGTTGGTTGCTAAGTGATATAATGAAATTTTTCCACTAAAATCTATAATTAGTCTCTCTCTCTGTAAAATGTATTTGATAAAAACTAGAAAGTTGTAGCTTTCATAACTGTGTTCTAAATGTCAGAAAAACTGTATAATTTAATGTCTTTAACCTGCTGGTTATGTTTTAAAAATTACATGACTGTGTTGCTTTATCAAACATGACTGTAGTGTTTTCATAGTTTTATTAAACGTGGCTGTAATGTCCTTTAAAAACACAAACACTGTAGAGCTTTTGTAGGCTTAACAAACATGGTGATAATGTACTTTGTACTTTCATTATGACCAACTATTGAAAGAAATAGCTGGTACATTAAATATGAAGGTTTCTTGTAATAATGATTTATTGTCTTATAGTAATATTAAAGAAACCCAACTCTGTAACTCCCACAGAAACAAATTGAGCTTTAAATAACAATAACTTGTCTATTATATCAAATCTCTAAAACTGTGTTTGAAACATTTTAAGTCGTATATATGATGCTTTCATTTATAAGTTAATCCCTAGAAATTAATTTTGATAATGGCTTAATGGTTCAGTTACAGTATCAACACATTAGTGAAATCAAGAATGATTCTTTAGAACATGTAGTAAATGTGACTTATAAATGAAAGCATCATATAGGGATTAACTTATAAAACCTACATCACTACAAATTATTTAAATTTAGAAATCAAAATTTCTAAATTTGGTGAACCCATGTTATTCAGTTCTATTACAGATTTGACCTTTTCATGACGATTCTTCTGTTTAGGTTTCTGTTATAAGCAGGAAATAAAATTAACTTTATCAACCCATTATGATTATTTTAGTTCTACAAGTGTATAAATATCTGTTGCTTCACTTTGTTAAGTTCCATGTTTAAGAAATAATGTTAAAAACTAACTCTTGACAATTAACTGTGTAAAATGAAAAACCGCATTTGGATAAAAACAAATACAATAAAAATATTTCGTATATCTCTACTAAACCAAAATTTAAGTACAAATATCCAAAAATATACATTTTCAAGAATTCAGTTCAGTTACTCATAAAAACCCTAACACTTGTCATGTTTATTATTGACTTATTTCTGAATTTAAACAGAAACATTGTGATGCAGTTCAGAGAAAACAAAAAATGCAGCAAACAAATCAAATAAGCTCATAAAATCAGTAAATTGCATATCTTTAAAGTAACAGCAATCACAGATATTTTTAATTATAACTTAAGTTAGATCCCAAAAATATAATTCTTTTTTATACAGGTAAAACATATATCAAGTTTCAATACAACAGACCCATGAACATCTAGTCACGAAAGGTTGGAAAATAGTGTTTTTTGTGAAACTTAACAAAATAAAACCAGGGCTAATTTCGTTTGAATATTTTGAAAAAATGAAAATCTGGCAAAATATTGTAACACAAAAAATATACATGAAAAACAACAACAACAACCTGGGCAACCATCAAAAATATCAAATCTTATTTTTCATCATTCATAAATTACAATTAAAGCTAAAACAGAATTAATACAAAATGCTTCATCAATAATTCTAAATCATAATATAGACTTGTAAAATTAAATGAAAAACTGATTTTCACATTTAAATTTTAACAAAATAACAAATATATATACACACACACACACACACACACATGAACACAGTAGCTAATCAGGGTCAAGAAAATCTACATAGTTAATCAAAATATAGACAATTTTAAAACCTAAAATAGCTGATATAAAGAATTAAATGAAAGAGCCTAAGTGTGCATATGAAAATAAGCTACCTTCCAACAGATAAAATCCACAATCCTTTAACGAATGAAAGCATGTGAATAACACATACAATGATAATTGGTATGATTTATTCCACAAAATATTTGATTTTAGTGGGAGATCTTGTCACTCACTTTTTTATGCATTTGTCAGGTAGAATTAAAACATTTAAGTATCTGTTTCAGATATTCACGTATAGCTACTCCAGGGCTATCTGCACTACTGTTCCTAATTTACAAGTGATAGATGAAAGGGAAAGCAACTAGTCAGTAAACACCCACTACCAATTCTTGATTACTCTCACTGAATAGTGGAATTTGACTGTTAATCTTTTACTAACACCAAAGACCTAGCATAAAAACCTTTGATTGCTTAGTCTTCAGTTGCTTTCATAGGAATTACAATAATCTATTTGACAATGATGGATTAAAATATTGTCACACAGGAATTACAATAGTCCAGTTACCAATAATGAATTAAAATGTTTTAAGACTGCTTGATGTATCCTAATTGTTGATGAAATCATATAGTCAACATCTATGCAATGTATATTTCGAAATAATTCAGAAAAGTGATAGCCAGTGTACTTGTATAGTCATTCACTCTATATAACAACATCAAATAATTACTACTTGGGTCAAAAAATAAAATACATTTAAAATTTTTCCTTGATGGATAGCCTTCGAAAATCTAATTATTCCTTTTTTGTCCATATGTGAGAATTAGAATTGTGAGCTGTTCCTACTGGAACCTAGGTCTAGATTAAACTACTAACAATAAGAAAAAATGTATTTTTATGTTTTGTTGCATAAACTTTAAGATCCATCAACTGAAAACTTGGAGTTATAGCAACAGTACTTAGCCAGTTTACTTAGTACAGTAAACTGTAATATTTGTTTATTAGTTTTGCAATACTTAATTTGACTCAAGATATAATTTTTTGCATTTTTACTCTCAACAGAGCTGTTGAAGCAACAAATTACTGTCCTAAAGTTACATAGGTGCTATGTCCAGAAACCTGCATGTTTTTCTCTTGGCTGTGGAACATATAACTAGACTAGAGCAATAATACATTATCATTCTGGAGTTGTAACAAAATATAATAATCCAACTAGTTATAGAAACAATGAAGTAATTACCTGTAGATAACCTGATAAAGTGGGAATGTTTTGCTTCGAGTTCGTACAGAAAACATTAATTAAGGTTTTGTAGGTTCCCAGCTTTGTAAAACTACAGTGATACATAAAATGGTTGACAAAAGTGAAGAACACCTGATAAAAATAATTATATCAAAGAGCTGGGAAACAATTTTGTTAAGTAGTTAACATGCTTGTCCCTGTTTATTTATAAAATCAAAGATAGGTTAAACATTATTTTACAGGTAGGTCTCTTCCTATGGGTTCATTCGGTAATACAATAGGCTTAAGTTTGATACTGTATCCACATGGACTTGCAGGTGCTACACAATAAAACCATGATGAGAGACAAAATGTTTTATAAGAAATATCATCAATGTGCCTGATACGATATTTAATATAAACATTCTCAGAATGGTAAATGATCTGTAAATACTTGAAGAAGGTATCTGAACTTTAAAGAGCAGCTAAGTATATAAAAACTCAATATCTGAACTAATCTGAACAATTTTCAGTTAAATAGGTTTAACAATTCAATTACACTTTTTTTTCCTTTCTCTATCAGTGATGCACACACTTAAGTGTGATTTTTGTTTAATTTAGTAGGTCTTTATACTATATAGAGAGACTACAAGACCCCCAAAACACAAGGATATGAAACCAAAAGCAAAATCTGCCTAAAACTGTTAAAAATGTCCCATATGTCTTAAAAGAGAAGAGGAAACAGTCCTCGAGCCAGATAAAATGCTAAATCATACTGTTCCACAAACTGTACAAACACACAACACATATAAAAATGACTTTAAATTCATGCATATCTATCTGCAATTTCATGACAGAAAAAAAAAATCATGACTTCTAGGTTTGTTTTTTCCTAAACTGCTTTCCTTTCTTTTCTACTACATTAAAACGTTTTTTTTTACTGCAGTCTGGAATTAGTCCTGACTCAAGTCTGCTGTGGAATCTTCTTCTTGCTTGTTTTTCAGTTCTTTCTGATCATCGTCGTCATCATCTTCATTCTCTTCTGATGATTCCTCCTGGTCATCTTTCTGTGGTCCACTCCTTCGATTCTGTCTGGTTGATTCCTATAGAGAATGACTGGAATAATGTTGAATCAAAATTTACAAGTGAAACAAGTTAAACAGTTTCTGCCTCTTAGGACAAGTATATAAGTATAGGTATTGCATTATAATGAAGTGAGTATATGAAGGAAATCATAAACAGTTTGTTTTGAGGATATATGTTTAGGATTCTTTTTCCACTGGAGGTCAAATTGAAAAGAGAATCTCTGACGTAGGGGCCTAATGCATTCTTTGATTGGCCATACTTACTACTGTGGACTGCAGTTTCACTTACAAAAGGGCTTATCAACACATTTAGGGCTGATAAAGCAAGGAAATACCATTAGGCCTATCATAATAGTGGAGTGTATATAAGATCTACATGGTTTTGAGTTTGTTGCATTTTACCACTCAGTGATCTGAATTAATTTAGGTAGGTGAATAAAGTTATGAAAGTTTGTCAAATGTACTAGACCAACAACTATTTAATAACTCAGTGTATATGTTAAAGATTTGTTTTCTTTTTCACCGGGGATCAGATGGAAAACAATCTATGATTACTGCAAGAGACTTAATGGTATCTTTAGTTTGAGGACCTAAGCTGCATAAATGATCCTTGAATAGGTGAAACTACAACCCACAGCAGAGGATACAACTAATCAAAGAATACATTAGACCTCTATGTCACAGATTTTCTTTTCAATTTGACACCTAGTAATGAAAAGAAATATTTACACAATCATTAAACAGTTCGTCCATTGATAATGTTAATGACTGTGGTGAAATATTATAAAATTATTAACACCTCTCATTAGGACATGTTACTGTATGGGAAAATAAAATTAACTCAAACCCTGTAGTTTTATGTTAAACATAAAGCTACATCATGAATCATTTGTGCTTTGCTCACTATGGGTATCAAAAACCTAATTTTCAGCATGCAAGTCTGTGGATGAAGACACTGGGGGTGTTACTATCGGAATGTGTAGTTAGAATAAATCAGTTGTGAAATGTTGTGAAAGCTTAGAAACTTATGCTATTCTTTTTTAATTGATGGGTTTCAAAACTGAAGAAAGGACAGTGAATTTAAAGTATTTCCTGAAAAACCATCATAACCTTTAGAGATATAAAATAAAAGAACACTTGATAAACAAAAATAAATTTTATAAACCCATACCCTTGTTGGTGTCTTTTTTTGGGACGAAGGGGATTGTTGACTACCACCACGAGTTTGTGACCGGGTTTGTCGTTTATCTGCTTTCCCACCTTCCTCTGGATATCCCAAGTCTTTCAGCAGGGCTTCACCTATAAGTTTTTACACTATACCTGTTACATTTTACTAAGTGACAGTAAAGAAAAGGAATTTTAACAACAGAAACAAAGAAAAGTTTAATGATTTAAGCTATCCATCTGACAGACCTAAAAATATGTAGTTTTGAAAGACACAAAGAAGTATTGTAAGAGAAATGTGGGGATGATGAAGGTTATTTTTCAGTCAAAGTGTTAACTCAGTATTTCTCTTTCCTTTACAACATTGTAACCACTTCTTAATAGTGTCAGATTTACCAGACTCTTTCTAAATTTCGTGATGATGAGAAAACCCACTTGTAGGGAAAATTATATGTGTAAAATACGGCTGGTATGGGTAGAGAAAGTACTATGTAGAGGAGCAAACAGCGTTTCGACCTTCTTCGGTCATCATCAGGTTCACACTGATGACCGAAGAAGGTCGAAACGTTGTTCGCTCCTCTACATAGTGCTTTCTCTATCCATACCAGCCCTTTTCTACAAATATAATTCTTTTTAAATTTGTTTGTCATTCACATTATTTTGACAGGCACCATTTTATTTAAATCCTAAGCTCAGTTTAAGTGAAGTTATATACATAAACTAGAGTTATCCATTCATCTTTTGGATGCCACAAGTTGTTGTAAGGAAACGACTGAACTCATTCTGATCAAATTTGGTAAAATAACTCAGGTGGGCCTCACAAAATACAAGTTTAAACATGTAAGCAGTCAGATGAAAGGTTTGAGATTTTCAACCACTTCACTTTTTACCATCACAATGACATAACTTAAGGCTCAGCTGAGGGAAGAGATCCACCACAAAACAATACCTTACAAGCTAAGTATTAAACTGAACTTTCAATTCACACAAAAGTGTCAAAATGGAATTTCAGTAGTTTATGTCTTGCTAAGTCAAGTCATTACCACTGAACTTTATGATCTTAAACATCACTGAAACAAAGTACAAGAGCATAGCAAAAGGAAAGAGAATATTTTACTGGTTTATCTCTTATCACTGACTTTAGTAGGTGAATGTTTCTTAATGATGTGGGTATCTATATAACTTATAATTGAAACTCAGTACTTTGTTAAATTCTGTAAATAGAGAACTGAGGAACAAAGACAACTGTGTATTTCACAAATATGTCATTTATTACTACTATGGTTTAGCCAGTAGAAATATTTTTTTGTACTCAATGGTGGTTTTATGTCTGAGAAAAAGGACACTTTTGGGGCATAAGGACAGGAGCATGAGACATTCTGCCACCCCACACCCCTCTGCACATTGAATAAAAGAAGTAGTTAGAAGAGGTAGGTTTGAAGAAAGTGTACTAGCATATAAGTTCAGTTAAATGACTTGTTACCACTTAATTTTTTCAGTATGCTAATATCTATGCAACAAACCATTGTGACATTTGAGAAATTTCCAAAAAAATAAAGAGGTGGTAAGGTGTAAATTTGAAGTATGTAAACATTAAATCTGTTTTCTGTAGTTAAATCTGAGAAACTCAAAACTAAATCCATACCTTTTGTGAACTGTTTTAAATTCTATCAGTGTATAAATGTATACATTTATTTTATAATTCTAGTTGCCTTACCTTCTTGGGCTGTTTTAGCCATTGTCCCCAACCTCTTGAGTGAAACTTTAGCTGTGTCACGAATGGCTCGAGTCGCTGATCTCGTTTCTTCTAACACTTCTTTCCCGAGGAATTTCTTTCCTGTCTAAATTCAGAATTACAATTTATGTAATTATTTTAGTGCATTAAAGTTAATTTCAGGTTATTGTGTTTTTTTTAGTACACCAAGATATAGGTCTTTTTATTTGCTATTTTTAATATAAGCCAATATTTTAGGATAAACGTCTAACACACGTATCTCACTATTCTTGACATTTACAGGTTTCTCTCAACAGCAGTTGTGTAGAACCATATGAACTAAATTACTGATAATCTCTGTCACAGTACTGTAAAACAAACTGAAATTTTCTAACAGATATAAGAAATATCTGATGATACTAGTAACAGAAACAAAAGAAACTATCGTATACTAAACAACACAACGTAAATACACTAAACCATACAAGACTAACCACTGCTGTTTCCACCATTGTATGGTCCTTTACTAGCTTTGGCTTCTTTGCTACTGGCCCTTCCACAGCACCATTACCATCTGTGTTCTCAGCCGATACCTGACCCTTCTGGTTAGATTCTGTGTTGTCCTCCTGCAGAAACCACAAGAAGTACATTTATGTTAACATGATGAGGAATCAGAACATGATACACATTCACCAAGTAACATAACATGACTCATACTTTAACCAGACAAACAACAGGCACTGTTGAAGGTTCTTTGAAGAATCATGTAGATCACATAATTTAATGTGCTAGTGGCTACTTGTATTGTCATGTAGCTGAGATAAAACTTCTGTACACTTCAGGTAAGTGGAAAGCTACAAAATAAGATTTTTCTGTTTCAATCACATTAAAATTAAGGCTTGGAAAAAAAACATTTCTCTTATTTCTTTCTCTTTCTGAAGGTTAAACTGTCTTTAAGTAATTTTTTGTTCTTTTTTATTTTACTTTATATCATAAAATTATTTTAGAATCAAACCAAAACTCTTAATGTGCTATATAGGTTGAGTATATTAAATCAATTTTGAACATATATAGATCACCATTTTACATGACAAACATGATTGACATAAAGTTATAGTTGGACAAAATGTATCAGAACAACCTTTTGCATTGTCTTTTGTAGGTAATGTGCTGTCCTTGAAAACTGATCACTTTTGAAAATGGTATGTATCAGTGAATTCTGATGCAAAATCTTCACACACTCAAATAGTGAAGATGTATTAAGACAAGAGAATACAGTGAAATAAGGATCAGCTTCGGATGCCAGGATTACAGCAAGTTATATCCTATTCATGAGAAGCAACATGCAGTGACTTGTAATAGGTGAAAATCCATAACAAAAAGGTCAGTCACAAAAGGATCTATATCTCCCAGGTAACAACAGTATATAATATAATCAAGAAGTCTTTTCATCTGAAAAAGCAGCACAACATGTGCATACACAAACTAATTCTATGACATATCCATTTGACCAATATACACCTCAACAGATGGAGAATAAAATAGGTATTTATGCTATTCCATATGTATTACATAGTGGTCTTGTTGCTAAAACCAGTGCTTATGGTTCTCTGTGCAAATGAACTATTGAAATAGTTGCTAGGTTTTTATTGTTATATACCAGATGGATTATAGAAAGCATGTTGAAATGAGTGATACACTTTGAACATGACAACCTTACAACACAGCCTTTTGCAATGGAAATTATGCTTGAGGACTACTTTGTTTGTAGTTAAGCGCAAAGCTACACAGTGGGCTATCAGTGCTCTTCCCACCAAGGGTATTAAAACCTGGTTTCTTGCATTGTAAGTCTGCAGATATACTGCTGTGCTACTGGGGAGAATTCAGGGCTATTGCCAAACTACAAGTTCATTAGACATAGCATGACTGGATGTGGAAAATGGACTTACCAAGTCATACTCCAAAATTATCTTAATATAAGATACTCAACCTTTTCAATTATTTTACTTAATGGCACAAATTAAGCAGAAAAACACAGGCCTCTGAAATCACCAAGATATTAATTTTATTTGATACCACAGAATCAAACAAAATACACTTCAAAAGTTTTATCCATTTTATTACTATAAATGCTAGGTTATGCACATGCATTATCATAACACAAAATGCATGTATAATTTGGATAGGCATCCTCTTGATTAGGAGTGAGGAAAAGGAAAACAAAAAAATATTTATATCTGGGTGAAAAATGCCAGATTTTGTGTACCAGGGGGTCCACTATGTTCTCCTTATTAACAAGTAGCTTCAGAAGTGGAAATGACTAGAATGTATAAGTGATTAGTACATGCACGTACTTGAGGGACTGTTTATATTAATGGTTATGATACAGAAAGTGTGACTATACCAGTCACATTTCTCCAAGCAAGTTCTTCACCATATAATTTATTAGTTTAACATAAGTCATTAATGAGATCAAAAGTTAATAAATTAGCAAATTCTACTAATCACCAACATCCAGATATACTTGAAGGACCAGAGCTGTACACACCAATTAATTTTCTGTTTGTTAAACAGGAGCAGACACTAACACAGTCAAAATAACCTGCAAGTTACATATTGTATTTATGACAAAACAAAATCAAACAAGAATAAAAGAAGTCATCTTTGATATAATTACTTTTACTTAACAGTGTTATAAAGCCAAGCTATTAATTCTTGTTTCTCTTACTTAAAAACACAAAATCAAACAGCTAATTTCTGCTTTTCTTACATAACACCAAACCAAGTTGCTAATTCCTGTTTTTCTTATTTATTAACACAAACTAAAAGAACCAGTTGCTTCTTAATTCAAGCTTGTAAGTTTAAATCATCATAAAAATGCAAGACTTTGGATTATGAAGTAATTCAACCTTTCACATACATAGGTATAGCCCTAGGAATTTAACACATTATTACAACATTAGTTTGTTCAAAAAACACAACCCAAATAAACCTTCAGTTTGTTTAGTAAACACAACCCAAATTAATCTTCAGTTTCAGTCCACCAGTTTGTTCAGTAAATACAACACAGTAAACATAACTTTCTGGTGCAGTATTCACACCAGATACAACTGCTACTCTTCTGAAGTCTCAGAAAATGTCATCTGTTACTTGACTCAGTATTTTTGTAAACAAACTGAGCATGTTTGTCTATAAGTGTGTCAGTGACCTTCCACATGTACTAATCCCCCATCATCATGTGTATTGAGACTTCTCACCTACTGATGCAAAAGTCTGACCAAGACAGGTTTTTTTAAGACACATTTTACTACTGAATCTCCTTTGATGATTATTAATATTTGAAGCACATTTATTGTAGAATTACTTCAACAGATTGTGAGAGGATTTTAAGAGTTCTTTATTTACTATAAGATAATACACAAAATAATGAATTATTTGTCTTAATTTGATTATTTAGATATATAATCATATTTTCCTTGTTTCACAGATATGTATACAACAAGCTTAACATCATATCATGTCACTAACTTCACCAGACAGCAGGAAACAGCATCATAAACAAATCTTGAGGAAGGCACTTTAGAGAGGGGTGATAATGTTTTTGCATCCACCCATCTTTACCTGTTACAGCCTCAGCCATGCACCTTGATGAGGGTGCTCCACTTCCTTTGAAACAAAAATTTACCTGCTCAGCTTTTGCAAAACCTGGGCATCCCTAAGTTACCAACAGATTTTAGAAACACAACCAAACTTTACTGCAAAAACTAAGAAAAGCTGCTTTAAATGCAAATTGTAAATTTCTGAAGTTCATCTTACCTATATAAACATATTAATTAATAAGATAAAAACATTCTTAACAAAATATGCAAGTCAGTCATAAAGAAGCACCTTTTTTCCACTTCCAGATGAACTGCCACTTCCTTTGCTCCAACTTGGAGTGTAGTTCCACACTTCTTTCAAGTACTGTTCTCCTTCCTGTAACATAAGAATAGCATGTTGATTAGGTTTCTCTGTGATGTTTTATTCCTAGAAACTGATTAACTTTTAAGAGTAACAAATGGAAGTTATAACTTTCCTGTACTGAAAATGTATTTCCAATATGTACTTCTCTCCTCTCACAGGATTAGCTTTTCCCATTTTGTGCTGCCCTCTATATGCAAATTTTATTTTCAAATGTAAGTTACAAGCCTACTACACCTCCCTATTTGAATCAAGGAATCAAGAGTTCTAACACATCTCTCATGCAAATCATTATGTCATCTCTCCACCAATAGGGAGCACCACCATCACATGATGCACTTGACTCCCTCTATGCACCACTACCAAATTTTCAGTTCAAAGTTTATCAGAAGACACAAATACCAAATGATTGTGAAGAGGAGTGTGAAAAGTGTGAGTGGAGGGAAGTAAGTACCTATTGGAAATATATTTTCACTATAGGAAAAGTACAACTTCCAAAATGGTACTTCTCTCCTCTCAAAAGATTAACTAGAACCCCACATTGAGAAGGATACTTTTACAGAAGAGAAAGACCAGTCTTTGCCATGAAAAAACATAAAATGGAAGGGTGCAAGTCCAAGTCAGAGAGGATATGTCAGGAGAGAGATCCCAACTGGATAAATGTGGAAGCTCAATCCCACAGAAGTTAGTAGTGTGTTCCATGGTATAAAATGGTTAGGGCTTGGTGGACCATATTTGGTAAGTCAACTAAATCCAAAATGTTTTTGCTGGATACCGAACAGGATCCAAGAGATTAAATTCAAAACGGAGGCCACTGAAAGAAAAGAAAAAAAAAAGCATTCATAAAAACTTACCTAGTATCATAGCTAAACAAAATTCTGATATATAGCCACAGGTGGTGGGCAATACCCCAAGGAAGCATAAACTGCCATGTGATGTAAATAATGGGAGATGAATGTCTGAAGGTTGTCCACATGCCCAACTACAGAACCTTCTCCAAAGATCAACAAAGACAAGAAGGAAGGAAAATGAAGAAGTGTTAGATTTAATTGGAGGTAACATAGAACAATGCATGCTGGGAAGAGGGATAAAAGCCAACTAGAATAGCAATATCTCCAATTGGTAAGGATAAAGGAAGAAATATCTTGAGAGGAAGAAGGTTGCCATAGGATAAAGAGACAGGAATGGGAACCCCTGAAGGAAGTGGTGAGGTCAATATAACAATGAAGGTCATGCATCAGACATAGATGTCTATCTAGATCAGGACTAGGAGAGAGATGTAAAATAGAGGGAAAGAAAATGGGCAAAAAGGAGGAGCTACCCTTGTGAGCTGCCAAGGTCTTGGAAAGGAAGGAATGATCTGGATAAAGAAGGTTTGTTGGTACTATGTGCGAGTAACACCAATAGCAAAGAAATCTGACCAATGTCACTCATAGGCCAAGAAGAGAAGGAAATATGCCTTAAGGATTAAGTGAAAAAAGGATCATGAGGCAATGAGTTTGAATGGAGATAAAGTAAGGGAATGGAGTACCATATCAATGTTCCAATATGGAAGTACCAGATAACTAGGTGGCTGATGTATATACAGAAAGACTGTACCAAAATAGCAAGGATTGAGGAAAGAAAGAAAAATGGAAAGTATGGAATAGGGCTGCCCTATAACCTGATACCAAGAGACCAAAGACCCCTTCTCAAAAAGCCATGCAAGAAATTCAGAGATAACAGCAATGGTAGGATGAAAAAGCCAGGGCTCAGGTGCAAAAAACATTCCATTTCCAGTGACACACAGCCATAGATAAAGGATAAACAGAAAGAGCTGAATGAAATGCCATCTAATGTAAAAAAACAGATCTTCTCACTGGGATAAGACAAAAGTCAAGCATGAAGTTCTGGATGCAAAACCAGTGTTTATGGTTGATGAAGAAGGTTAAGGTATAAAGGAAGAGGGTTGGAATGGAACAACTGTAAACTTTGTGATCAAGGAAACTACAGCTGAACAATCCAATAAAGAGCAATCATAAAGACTTTGCATAGAGTGAGATGGATGAGAGAGTCTATCTGATGAAGTAATTGGATAGGAGGATAAACATAAAGAAACATGTTTGACCAATCCTAGCTGAAGGAATCTATAGCCAAAGCCCTAAGATGGAGAAGTGTGGATTAAAGCAGGGGTAACTGGTGATTGAGGGTGGTGGCAAATACATTGATATGAGGAATACCCCGCTGATTACAAAGCTGCCAAAAAACAAGGGGATAAAGGGGCCACTGTTGGGTAAATTCAGTCAGGTTGGAAAAAACATTCCATTACAAGGTTGAAAGCACCAGGTATATGACACACCATAAAATGAATGTAATAATTTTGGGGCTTAACAGAGAAGATCCAATGTAAGAAAACACAGGGATCTCAATCAAATGCAACCTTGGCGATTGATATGAGCTACCAATATTGAATTGTCAGAATGGATTATGACCAGGCAATCTCTGGAGAAGGGAAGAAATTAATTCAAATCCTGATGAACACCAAGGAGTTTGAGGATACTGATATGAAGAGAACATTCTCCCACAGACCAACAACCTAAAGCCTCTTGATGATCAACCCATGCACCCATCCCTGAAGATATGTAAATCTGGCCACAAAGGAGAAAGTGTTACACCTGTCAATGTATAAGCCTTGTCCAAACACCACTGAAAACTGTCCACAATGTAGGAAAAAAAGAGTAATAGAAGCATCCATGGGATACCGAGCAAGTTTCTATTGGTCATGGAGGACCCACATGTGAGACTGGCTGTGGGGTACAAGAGGAGTCACAGAGTTAGAGGGAATTTGACTGATATGTTTGAGGTTGTAAAGAGAATTGTATTGTATTTTTCTTTCACACTTAATGTGACACAGTGTGAATTTTGGCATGGTGGAAGTCATATTCAGCTAGCACAGTTTTATTTTTCTAACTGGATGGTTGATCTATAGAAATGGTTGTCTTCATATGCAGTAGAAACAGTAAATTTAAGGGAAAACTTGATAAATATTTGAATGATAAGGACTGACCCGAGCTTTTTTTTTGTGTTAACAGTTTAGTGTTTTGACAGACTAGATGAACCAGTAGATCCACTATTGTCCTTAAATGCTATGTTAATTAACCCTGTAAGCTCTCATCCTAAGCAAAAGACCTTCATGTCTCTGGCACACAACAAACAGGGTCTAACTGAAATGCTACTATACAACCTTATAGCTGGAAACCTCTTATGTAGTTAAAAGTAATGGAATTAAAATTATCAGTTCTACTGTAATATAAAAGCAAATGTTTATTACTACATATCATTCTGCTAAACCACATAAAAGATTCAACAATTTGAAACATAAAAGTTAATAAAATTTTGTAGTCATGTAAATGGTTAGAAACAACAGTTGACTTCGTTTGTTGGTTAAGAAACTAAGGTGAAAGAACAACACCTAAAAAAAACATTATAGGCATTAAAGTGGTTAGGTTTAAAAGTTATTAAAATAATGTAAAAGGCATTAAAATGGTATGATTTAGAAGTTATAAAATTAAGGTTAGATACATTAAAGTGGTTAGTTGTAGATGCTATAAAAATAAGTATAGAGACATTAAATGGGTAAGCCTTAAATGCTATAAAAATAATGTAAGAGGCATTAAGGTGGTTATGCTTAGATGCTACAAAAATAAGGTTAGAGACATTAAAGTTGTTATGTGTAGATAGTATAAAAATAAGGTAAGAAAATAAAGTGGTTAGGCTTAAAAGGTATAAAAATAAAGTTAGATACATTAAAGTAGTTAGGTGTAGATGCTATAAAAATAAGGTTGGAGACAATAAAGTGGGTAGGCTTAGAAGGTAGAAAAATAAGGTTAGAGAGATTAAAACGGTTAGGTGTAGATGCTATAAAAATAATGTTAGAGACAAAATGGTTAGCTTTAGATGCTGTAAAAATAAAGTTAGATACATTAAAGTGGTTAGATATAGATGCTATAAAATTAAGTTTAGAGACATTAAAGTGGTTACGGTTTGAAGGTATAAAAATAAGGTTAAAGACATTAAAGTTTTACATGTCGAATTTATAAAAAATATGGTTGAAAACATTAAAGTGGTTAGGTGTAGATGCTATAAAAATAAGGCTAGAGATATTAAAGTGAATAGGTGTAGATGCCAGAAAATAAGGTTGGAGACATTAAAGTGGATAGGCTTAGAAAGTATAAAAATGAGGTTAGAAAGAATAAAATGGTTAGGTATAGATGCTAAAAAATAAGGTTAGGGACAAAATGGTTAGGTGTAGAAGCTATAAAAATAAAGTTAGAAGCATTAAAGTGGTTAGGTTTAGGTGCTATAAAAATAAGGTTAGAGACAATGAAGTGGTTAGCTTTAGATGCTCTAAAAATAAGGTTAGACACAAAGTGGCTAGGTGTAGATGCTATAAAAGTAAGGTTGAAGACATGAAAGTTGTTAGCTTTAGATGCTACAAAAATAATATTAGAAACATTAAAGTGGTTAGGTGTAGATGCTAAAAAATAAGGTTGGAGACATCAAAGTGGATGGTGTATATGCTAAAAAATAAGGTTGGAGACATTAAAGTTGTGAGGTTTAGATGCTAAAACAACAAGGTTAGAGGCATTAAAGTTGTTAAGTGTAGATGCTATAAAAATAAGGTTAGAGACATTAAAGTGGTTAGATGTAGATGCTAAAAAATAAGGTTATGAACAGAATGGTTATGTGTAGAAGCTATAAAAATAATGTTGGAGACATTAAAGTGGATTGGTGTATATGCTAAAAAATAAGGTTGGAGACATTAAAGTAGGTAGGCTTAGAAGGTATAAAAATAAAGTTAGAGAGATTATATTGGTTAGGCTTAAAGATATAAAAATTAAGGTTTAGAGACATTAAAGTGGATAGGTGTAGATGCTAAAAAATAAGGTTGGAACAAGGTTGGAGTTTAGATGCTATAACAGTTAGAGGTAAAGTTGAGGTTTAGATGCTATAACAACAAGGTTAGAGGCATTAAAGTTGTTAAGTGTAGATGCTGAAAAAATAAGGTTAGGGACAAAGTGGTTAGATGTAGATGCTAAAAAATAAGGTTAGGGACAAAGTGGTTAGATGTAGATGCTAAAAAATAAGGTTAGGAACAAAGTGGTTAGGTGTAGATACTATAAAAATAAGGTTAGAAGCATTAAAATGGTTAGGTGTAGATGCTATAAAAATAAGGTTAAAGACATTAATGCTGGTTATGTATTGAAGGTAGATAAAAAAGTATATAAAATATATTTATGCTTCAAAAAGAGTAAGGATATGGGAGGGACAGAAATTGTAAATATTTCTGTGGTTTACAGTGGGAAAATATAATACTTCTGGATCTATAAATGAGGTTAAAGCTATATTTATATGTTGTTAAAACCATCTGATATTGAGAATCAAAAACAAATGGTGATAGTAAGTTAATATTTTACATAATGAAGCAGATCTGTCATCTTGTGGGTGATACCAAATTTCAAGATTTAACAGTCAGTTAAAACAGCTCTGAAAAATAACCAGATTTTGGGACACTTTTAACTGAAAATAAAAAAACAGTTACATGTCTGAAATATTTAGTCGTGAAAACTTAATGGAAACGTGTGGGAACTCTTTCAAGAACTAAAATTACATATCAAAATTGGCTTTGGAAAGTGTTACAGTTCATTGTAGCAATATTTTATCGTTGTACTTCACTGAAACAGTCTATCATTCTTCTATTTCATTATAAAATCCTTCTATTAACAAACTTTTGTTGTTGTGTTTCATTGAAGCAGATAACCTGATATGGCTTTGCTATAACAAGAAACAAAAACACACTGAAGCAACCTTTCATTGTTGTATTTAATTATCATATTTTACAGAAGTAGTAATTCGCTACTGTAGTCTTGATTCCTTCAACATTTCAAGTGTAACAATTCACGACTCCATCGCAAAATTATGAAAAATATTTCATTAAATTTTTATATGTGCGAGATATATTCTGCTAGGCAGAAGGGCAGGAGCAATGAATGAAAGGTACGCATCTCTCGCAAAATACGAGAGAATTTGCATTTCTGTATGTAAATAAATTTATAACCTTTAAAAGGTAATGCTATAGAATTATAATACATTCAGACTGTATGAATACAAATGAAAAACACAACAAAAAACAAACGAGTTAACAGTATTACATTACCAGTTTTAAGATTAAAAAAAAAGTTTATAGCTTATTTATATAAAAATTTTTATTTTGACAATTAGATTTTAATACCACTTTCCTAATAAAATTCGCCATTATTTTTGTGTGCATCTGAGTTATATTTAACTAGGTGGCAGCACTTCATACAAACATGCACGAACCCTTCTATAAAATCCGCCATTGTTATTTCAGTCTTATACCGGTAATTGATGGAAAAAGACAAACAAACAAGAAGCGAATGCCGATTTAAAATGATATATATATTTTATAATTCCACCTGTCATTTACCGCCTGGAATTATAATTTTTTCTTACTCCATTATTTTGAAAACATTTCGGACTTGGTTCTGCTATTAAAGCAAGTGCGCATCGAATGGTTAACATACCCTACTAACATCGATTTTCATGATATTATTAAAAGTACATGGTAAGACGCCCTAGTAGACTGAAATATCTTATTTTCATACCTTGCTAGTTGTCTTCATGGTCCCCTCTCGCTTTGGTTCAGGTTTCGTATCAGACATGTTTTTCCCCTTTTCAATAAACTCTATTGCATAACGTGATAACACTAACCCTGCTTGTGTGAAGAACGCTTTAATCACGTGATTTGGGTTCTGAATTTTGCCAGTAGGCTAGCGAAATCAGGTACTTTGTATTAGAAAATGTTTTTCATTTACCTGTGATCAACTGATGGAAGATCTAAGATCAGGTTCTAATATTTTAAATCGCAAGTGACATTCGTTAAACAAGAACTCTAGGCTGGAACAGCAGTTATTAGTAAATATATTTTTTAGACTTGATGGAGTTGGTGTTTTGACTATATTAAAACGATTTGCCAAGAAATTGTTTGAAATATCTTGACTTGTAAGCATAAATTCATGTATAATCTACGCCCCCCAGTGGTATGTCTGCGGACTCAGACGCTAGGAACTGTGTTTTGACACACTTGATGGGCAGAGCACAGATAGCCCATTGTGTAACTTTGTGCTTAACTTAAAACAAAACAAAACTGTATAATCCACCCCAAGCAACTCAACGATAAATTTGAAGACTTATAACGCTAAAAACCGGATTTCTATACGCGTGGTGGGCACAGCACAAACAATCATTGTTTAGCTTTGCATTTGATTATGTATGTACGTGTGTTTGTGTCTACATTGTGCTCATGTTTACAATTGTTTCTCCGAACTGTTATTCCCCTTGCAGTTAAATTGTATGAGGGCTTATAATGCTAAAATTCGCGTTTCGATACCTCCAATGTGTTTCGTTTATTAGATTTTTAAAACATTTCTGAAAGGGACTTTGTGGTGGTGTAAATAACACGCTGAACCACGTTTTCCTAAATAATTTTACACTTTAGCTTTTCACTTAACGGTTCTTAGCTTTTTGAGTATTTGCACTGCGTATGTTGCAGGTATCGAACCCGGAATTTTAACTTTATAAGACCTAAAGCCACTTACCGCTGAACCGTTGGGATGCTTGTCAAACGTCGTAATAAAACAAAATAGAGTGATTATTAAGGACTTTAGTTGTTGTTTAGCAACCAAGAATAGTGTTTTACGAATGTTGATGGTTTATATCATATACTAAAGAATGGCGGATAATTCTCTGAAGGACGGTGTTTGATCTGCTGTTAGTAGAGTTAAGTTTAAACGTTATACATTTCACAACAGGCACAATTTTGTTTAGATTATGCATGTTTTGTGTCCATCTTGGAGATTCTAACCTTGGATTCAAACTTTGTAAGCCCGTAACTTACTGCTGACACATCTTGGAACTTAGATTGTAAGAGAAGCTAAGTTATTCTGTATTTTTGTAAGGAGAAAAAAGACAAATATTTACTGTTCAAAATAGAAGTTGTCTCGGAACTTCCGAACACCCGTGTGTATATATATTTAAGGCACAACAAAATCATTAATTTTAATTTTTATTTTTTTGTCTTTTAATTCCGGCCTGACGTAGTCTGGTTTTTAGGGTTCTCGATTAGCATGTGTGTGTCGTGGAATCAAAACACAGTAACAAACATGCTATTCTGGAAAGCATTATAATGTGACCATCAATCCCATTATTCGTTCACAAAATGTAACCCAAGATTTGGCGGTTGATGGTGTTGATTAACTGCCTCTCCTTTAGTCTGTCATGTAAAAATTCGGAATAGCTAAGGTACCTTAAGAGTGTGCATGTGTTTCCTTATTGCAAAGCCACATCAGGCTGTTTGCTGAGTCCACCTTAAGATTAGCTTTACAGAAAAATTCAAATAATTCATTAACTGTAAAGGAAAAATAAAATATATATAATATAAAATACTGTGATTTTAATATATATTTTTAAATACCAAATTCTACGAAAGAAGCAAGTTTTTCTCATATTTTATTCTCCAGAGATACAACATTGATTTTGCTTTCATTTTCTTTAGCTGATATGAATAATCATAAGCATTAATTAGGTATATTGTAGACACTAATACAATCTGGAAATTTTCATGAAAGAAACAATTTACTGAATTAGTGTTACGTCACGTATTTGTAAAAAAGTTAATTGGATTTCGCGAATTGGGGCCGGATACGAATCCTTGGATTCGAGACTTGCTGCCCCACAAATGACGCTAGAAACAAGATTTCAATATCCGTGGTAGGCAGAACACATTCAGCACACTGTGTTGCTTTATGCTTAACTTCAAACGAACAAACGAGTCTTCTAATTACTTTGTTCGATCAGAAAAGAGTAACTAAAGAGTTGGCGGTTTGTGTTATTTATCGACTGCTCTAGGTCTGGCATGCCAGGTAGTTAAGGCGTTCGACTCGTGATCTAAGGATCGCGGGTTCGAATTCCTCTCACAACAAACATGCTCGCCCTTTCAGCCGTGGGGGCGTTATATGTAACGGTCAATCCCACTATTCGTTGGTAAAAGAGTAGCTCAAGAGTTGGCGGTGGGTGGTGATGACTAGCTGTCTTTCCTCTAGTCTTACACTGCTAAATTAAGGACAGCTAGCGCAGATATCCCTCGTGTAGCTTTGCGCAAAATTAAAAAAGAAACAAACAAACTGCACTTGGTGCTGTTGAGTGGTTGAATAAAGATTTTCGGGTTTACCATTTCGTTGGATCAGCAATAAATTTACAATTTAAAACGCTAAAATTCGGGGTTAGAGTATATGCAGTGGACCGAATGTGGATAGCCTATTGTGTAGCCTAACACTAATGATATTAATAACAACTTGTCGCGTTTTATTGAAAACTTGAATTATCTAAGTAATTTTTTATTGTTTGAAACATACATCTATTCCTAAAATATGTAATCGATAATTTATTTTCTGCATTCTTTAATCCGTTTATTACCCTAGGGACATTCTTGTTTGGGCCAAAATTCCTATTCCTAAGGGTCATAGGATGTGCACTGATACAGGTTTTCCACATTGAATTCATTGATATGTGGTTTGAAGGATATTTCTTGAATAAAGTATATGGTAAATCAATGAAATATAAAATGTTTGATCTTAAGATGAATTTTCAATTTCCTTTCATTTCTGGGGACATAAAATCACATGTTTTAAAAGGTTTAATTATTTATGTTTTTTATATATATATTTTCTTATGACTAACTTAACCACGAGAAACGTTACACTTCAAGAACTATAAAAAACAACTAAACACATTTCTTTGCTAATCTATTATCTTTTCACTCTGTTCTATTACTCCACTATTATTTCCTCAACATATCCTATTAATCCACTATTATTTTCTCAACCTGTCTTATTAATCCACTATTATCTCTTCATCCTGTCCTATTAATCTACTATTATCTCCTCCTCCTGTCCTAATAATCCACTATTTCTTTCTCAACCTGTCTTATTAGTCCACTATTATTTCCTCACCCTGTTCTGTTAATCTACTATTATCCCCTCAACCTGTCCTATTAATCCATTAGTATCTCCTCAACTTATCCTATTAATCCAAAGTCACTTCGTCAACAACGCTTGGAAACAGCGTTATTAGAAATATACAATGTTTCTTTTTACAAGGTTTTAAACAAGTAGTTTACCAAGACACAGGAATATATATATACGTAGTATGAAACAAGTAATTCACACAATGGGAGTGTTTATCCACTGCTTATAGGTAACTTTTCACCTTGTTTGTTTAGAGAGGATCTGTTTTCTTCAATTCTTAAACAACTGAAATGTCGTAGGTAGCAGCACCAATTGATGATGGCCGCCGTTTAAGGGTTAATTAAGATGGCTTCTCTGATTTTACCTTTGTTGGTATTTGGTTATTTATTCAATCAAAATGATTTTAATCTAAATTTCTATTAGGAATTGGAATGGTAATAAACATGGAAGTTTTTTTTATTTTTTGTTATGCACAGTGAAGCTGGTTTTCCAAGTGAGTATTATTTTCGAAATAATTTTAGGGATAGAATTTTAAAATGCAGTGTAACGGTGTTTAGCTATTTGGTTCACTAATATCAACCATTACGTATTAATATACAATAGTTTTAAAGAAACAACCAAATGTAAAAGTTAAAAAACATCTTATTTGAACTAAACACTTCTATTCTAAACCAGTACCGTTCTGGTCGATAGTACACTCGACTTGCAATCTGCAGGTCGCGGGATCGAATCCTGTCCCCGAACAAGCTTACACTTTCAGCCGTGGGAGCGTTATAAGGTAATGGAAAATCCTACTACTTATTGGTAGAGAGTAACCCCACAGTTGGCGATGGAAAGTGTTGACTAGCTGCCTTCTCTAGTCTATTGCTACACAATTAGGGACGGCTAGCGGAACTGGCCTTCGAGTAGCTTGTGGCTAAAGAAATTCAAACCAAACCAACACCTTTACAACGCTATTAATCTCTGGTCACAAACAGTAGTATAAATATCCGTAGAAAAAAATGTCTTAGGAATCTAATAACGTCGTGTCCAAACTTCATTGATTACAAAGCAGGTTTTTCGTCATCAGAAAATTTCCCAAATCTATCTTACCAGTTCAGTATTACTTCATCAACTTCTCTCACTAACAGGGCTGTTTTATCCGCTGCGCAAAAGAGGCAATGGCTCAGAACTCACAAGGCATTGCAATCATTATGATAAATATTAAAATAAGAAACGTATAATAATATCCGATAAGTTGTTTTTAAGATAAATGTGTTTTTTTCCTTATCTTTATGAGTAATAAATTTAGTTTGTTAAAACTAAAGCATGGGTATACAAGGGGGTGAGGGTCCACTATTTAATACTTCGCTTAGAGCCTTTTAATGTGGGACTTTTCGCTAATTAGAAACGCAGTGAACTGTAACTCGTGCAGAATTTAATGTCATTAGCAACGAAACGGATAAACTCATGTTCATATTACCGTGTTTCTCCGAAAATAAGACAGGGCTTATATTAATTTTCACTCCAAAATATGACACTAGGGCTTATTTTCGGGGGGATGTCTTATTTTGATATATTAAAAAAATGAAGTTACAAAGTAAAAATTATAAGACCTCTAAAGAAATAGAAATTACGAAAAACATTCAGAAACTCAATTTGATCAATACTTAAACAAACTAATTAACTAACTATTAAACTAATTAATAAATTATTTTTTTTTATTTCTTTCCTCTTCCTGCCACTCTTAACTAGGGCTTATTTTAAGGGTAGGGCTTATATTAAAACTATCCCCAAAAATCACACTAGGTCTTATTATCGGAGAAACACGGTATTAGAAACATTATGAACTGTAACTCATGTAGCATGTTGAGGTTATTAGAAACGTAATGAACACTAGCGCGTTTAACATTTTAAGATTACTATGAACGTAATGGATAATAGCACACATAATGTGGCAAGAATATCGCAATATAATGTTTTGAAGCTAATAATTTATGGCAAGATTCACACATGAATAATACTTTATAGTACTGTGAAACTGTTTGTTTATCACGTCAATAGATGGCAATGTACTAGTATCTAACTCTGTTCTTTGGTATTAAAGCTCCATAAAATCAGAGTACTTGTACATTCTGAAGAGCCATTAAAACTTATAATATAATAATAAATAATCACCTTTTCAACGTAGAATAAAGGTATTCATTTCGTGAGTCTAAACTGAAATAAACAATTTTTTTATTGTTTTCTTTAAGTGTGTAAATATTATTCCAGAAATAAAGTTTTGGTTTATAGGGAGAACGTATTCTTTGCTTCTTAGCCTGTATGTTATCTGAAACTTTTATATAGAAAATATAACATGTATTCCGTATGTTAGGTTTACTGATACTTCACTCTGTGTAGATAAAATTATGTGACTGAAACTATAGGTTTGTGTGAAAATACTCTGTGTTAATAATTGTGTTTAAAACTGTCAGAAACTCGAACTTGTGTAGACAGGTCTGTTGTATTAATATTTATGATTGTTAACTCTCTATCGGGAACTATATATTTGTGTAAACAAGTTTTATGTTGATATTTGTGATAACGAACTCTTTATCTGGAACTATAGGTTTGTGTAGACATGTTTCAAGTTGGTATTTGTAATAACGAACTGTTTATGAGTTTGATTTGTAAACAGGTGTAAATAAAAGTACCATGAATTTGTTATTATCAGAAATATATTCAGAAGTACCACAACCAATTCCAGTAAAATGGGAATATCACAGTTGTTAGCATTAAAGCAAGTACAACACAACCGTTATAAGTTACTGTCTAATACTGTAACGCTTAACAGTAAAACATGAATACTAGATACTTTACTTGTAAACCATGAATATAACACCAATAAAGTAAAAAAAAAAAAAAAATCACAACAGTTACTGATAAATCTGGAATACCATAACCTTTACAAGTAACGTACCTATTATCACAAAAACAAAAACACAGAAGTTACTAATGTATATAGGGCTAGTTTTAAAATCGGATCTACATCTATTATTTATAAAAAAAAATGCTTTATTCTCTATTCCAGTGAGTTTCTGAGCTCTCTAAATACACGTTTGTAAAATATATCTATAGAATTTCTAGAAATCGAACTTAAAAATCATTTTACTCTGATATTATTCATTATAACTCTTCATTGAAATTATACTTAATATCTATAAAAATAACTCATTTAAGCTCTGACATCTTATTTATCATAAGGTCTGATTTAAGTGGAGATTAAAACATAAGAAGAATATTCTGTTCCGTGCATATAGATAGCGCTTTAAAGAAGTGGCAATAGACCCACCAGTAAGGCGTGAAGGGAACAATGTTATTTTTAGTATTGTAATATTAGTAAAGAATATGATAAGAAACGTAACGACAACATTGCTACCTATAATATTGTAGTATTAGTGATGAGTATCTTACGTTAAACGTAAAGAAATGTTATCGTAGCATTTTTGCTTTTAGTATTGTAGGATTAGTAATGATTACCGCATATTAAAGGTAAGCTAGCTAACTTAATTAGGTATTGGTGGCAAATTAATTACGTTTCACTTATACAGATGTTTGTCAGAATTATACATTACGTTTACACTGTATATCATCTAGTCATACACTTTTTAATTCTCTCGGAAAGAAATAGAGAAAAACAAAAAATACTCTAGAATATGTTAATTAATCCAAAGAGTTTATAAAATAGACTAACCTATCTCATCAGGAGTCAACCCAATAACCCAAACGTTTTAAACTCAGTTGAACCAATAACCCAAACGTTTCCAGAAGGTAGACTTATCTCATCAGGAGTGAACCCAATAACTCAAACGTTTTTAAAGGTAGACGTATCTAGTCAGAAGTGAACCCAATAACCCAAACGTTTTATACCCAGATGAACCAATAATCCAAACGTTTCTAGAAGGTAGACCTATCTCATCAGGAGTGAACCCAATAACCCAAACGTTGCTAGAAGGTAGGCCTATCTCATCAGGCATTAACCAATAATACAAATGTTTAAAAGGTAGACATTTCTAGCATTTATAGGTTCAGTGTGTCCTACAGGATGTTTGCTATCACTTATAGGTGCAGTGTGTTTTACAGGATGCTTCCTATCATTTATAGGTGCAGTGTGTTTTACAGGATGTTTCCTATCATTTATAGGTGCAGTGTGTTTTACAGGATGTTTCCTATATTTTATAGGTCCAGTGTGTTTTACAGGATGTTTCCTATATTTTATAGGTCCAGTGCGTCCTACAGGATGTTTCCTATCATTTATAGGTTTAGTGTGTTTTACAGGATGTTTCCTATATTTTATAGGTCCAGTGTGTCCTACAGGATGTTTGCTATCATTTATAGGTGCAGTGTGTTTTACAGGATGTTTCCTATAGTTTATAGGTCCAGTGCGTCCTACAGGATGTTTCCTATCATTTATAGGTTCAGTGTGTTTTACAGGATGTTTCCTATCATTTATAGTTACAGTGTGTTTTACAGGATGTTTCCTATATTTTATAGGTCCAGTGCGTCCTACAGGATATTTCCTATCATTTATAGGTTCAGTGTGTTTTACAGAATGCTTCCTATCTTTTATAGGCCCAGCGTGTCCTACAGGATGTTCTAGTGTCAACTGCTGGTGTACCAAATTCTACACAAGAAAGAAGATTATCTCGTCTATCTATACACAGGACTTGTTTTAACTCGATAATTTACTATTTGTTGAATAAATTTTAAGAACGATGTTATTAAATGAACTAAGATTTTGAAGAGCTGTTATTGTTTGTTAACACTCCTACGAAAAGTGGGGCCTAAAAGTGGGGCCTAATAGGCCCCACTTTTCGTAGAAGTGTTGATAGCTTTTAGAAAACATCGTCCATTAAATATATATGTATGTAATAAATATAATGGTTTGAGATAATAGAGAGAAACGAATGTGGTGTCTTCTCTTGTGACGGACGGTTTCTAACATTCCTATCAAAGGCTGCTTAGAAACTTGGTAGTTTTGAGGCCCAGCCAGTGTCTACTGTTTTCTTAACTTGAAGAAATGGACCTGTCCAACAGAATACTGCCGTAGGGCTTTTGTCCTAGTGGGGGAAGGGACACAGAGGTGATACAATCTGATATACTAACTTCTCCGTGGGAGGGAGGTGGCTTGATGCGTCTGCGCGGTAGCTGTTCTCGCGCGCGCTTCTCACCTGGCAGTTTGTCCGTTGATATAATAAAAGCTGAAACACTGGCTAGTAAAAAACTAACGCTCGCGTTGGACGAGAGATAATATTAGGATATTTGTGGAAGGAAGTGTTATCCATTCTTATTGGTCCAAACAGATCACGTGTCTTGAGCAGCTTCGTATTGTGTATGATTTACTGCTACTTACCTTCAGTGAGTTCTAGTTGCTAGATTCTTTATTCTCTCGTAAAGAGGAATAGCCGAGGATTTCTCTTACGTAATGTGAAATGTCTCGAGACATTGGCTGATGTATAATACGAACTTACTGCTCTTCTACCGACAGTGTTAACCTGTTTGTCCTGCTTAGTTTGTACATGGAAGAGACACAACAATAACAAAACACCCATTGCCATGGTAACGTGATAGGGGTAGTGCTCTAACAGAACTGAGTCTAGAATAATTACGTGATCTTAGCACGAGCTACAATGCTTGTACAAGTTTTATAACTACGGCCGGTGGTGTGGATTGATTGGCTACCATTGTTTTTGTGTGACGTCATGGCAGAAACTGAAGAAGTAAAGGACGACAACGTGTGTCACAAGGCAATCGTCACAGGTATGTTTACTGTGCATACATCGGCCCTTCTGCTTATGAAAGTACTTAACAATATATATTGTTCAATCTTACCGAATAAGTTGAACGACCTTTCTCAGAATTGTGTCGGTCTTTTTTGGACACCCATATACACGTGGTGAGTGTGTGGTCTTCTGCTTTGTAAGGCAAATATCACACTTTCCTTGGTGGGATAGGTGTGGCTATATTTATCACGTGACTTATCGGTATTTCTAATGAATAGAAAAGGCGTGCTCTCCAAGTTTTAAAAAGCGAGACAAAAAACAGATATTTTTTTTCAAACTGCAGAGCTTTGAAACTTACTTTGTTATATTGTTGTTTTCTAAGTATAAAGCCGTACGATGGGGTTAACATTTAAATAAAAATAAATCGAAATTCCCGCGTAACACACTATTTATCTATCCTGTGCTAACTAATAGATATCTAGGCCTAATTTAATACCGTTTTACTTCTTTGATTAGTAAAAACTCGAAACACGATAGCCTCGCAGGTGGCACAGCAATAAGAATGCTAGTTTATAACACTAGAAATAATCGAATTTATATGCCCGAAGTCGAGAGCACAGATAGCCCTTGGTGTAGATTTGCGCTTAACAACAATCAGTCAAACGAAACATGATGAAAGTAAAGTTACATCTGGAAATTAGTGAACGAAACATGATAACGGAAAATATAGAGACTTCTGTAAACTAATGGAAAGTATCAGATTTATTTTTATTCTGTCGCGTGATAAATATAGACACAGAAAGTAACGAATGACGTTGTTTTCAAACTGATAAATGATTCTTCATTAAACCTAAACATTATTATTATTCTGTCTTAATTCAGAGTACTTCTTCATATTCATCGTATCGATAGTTCATAAGGTTCCTAATGTATTATCACTTTTAATTTGAATAACAAAATGGGGTTAATGTATCTATTTCTAATAGCAGTTCAGTTTCAATATTGTGGGTGTTAGTTTTAGTACCTATATTCTATCAACCTTCTCTTCTCATTTTAAACAAAAATGATAGAAAATAAAGAAAACTTAAGAAAAGTGAAACAATACCAGATGTGATCTAGATACCTGTTGTCATACTACATCAGTTAGTTACAGAAATCTGTTAGGTAGAACGGATCAGTCAGTTACAGAAATCTGGTCCGATATTGATCGATACACGATAAAATACATGGTCAGATGATGTGGTTAGTGTCTTGAAGGCATCGAACCACATGGTCAGATGATGTGATCTGGTTAGTGTCCTGAAGACATGAAACAATATGGTCATGTGAAGTTATGTGGTTAGTATTCTGAAGACGTTAAACCACACGGTCAGATGATGTGGTAAGTGTCCTAACAACATGAGACCACATGATCAAATGATGTGGTTAGTGTCCGAAATACATGAAACCACATGGTCGGATGATGTGATGTGGTTAGTGTTCTGAAGACAACAAACCGCATAGCTGGATGCTACATTATCTAATTTTTTCTAGTAGTCTTGCTGTGACATATTTTTACATTTTGCCAACAGTCAAGTTAATAACCGGTTAAAAAAACAACAAAAAAAACTCTTCCTTGTCTCTCAAGAAAAGACGAATAACATGAGATCAGCAGTTACGACCACAAACTTTGAAATATTTTTTCTTAAAATTACGTGACTGCAAGTTATTGGATTATCGATATTTTGAATACTTTGTCCATTCCTCCACCTCTCTTGATGCTTGTTATGAACTGTAAATACAATAGTCGTGTTCCTGCGTTTGTCTGTTGTCGTGGTTTATATTCAGTGCTTTATGGAAACTGCTGTCCTGTACAGACACAGGGTAATAAGTTTCATAGTCACCATGAACGTTTTGTGTGGATACCTGCCTTGTCTACTGCAGTCTTATCACCTGATAAAAAAATTGCAGATAGCGAAATGGAGGATTTAAATAAATAGTAGTGAGAAATAGGAGGTTCATTTTTTACTCAGTAGATGGCATTAAACAACTATACTTCATGGTAATAATTTATCACAAGCTGGTGAACGTGAACCTTTTGGTTTTGTTAGTAAAGTGCACAATGAGTTATCTGTGCTATGTACATCAAGCGAAATCGAACCTTGGATTTTAGTAGCAAGTTAGTTGTTGAGAACGAAAAAGATACGTGGTTGGAAATGATACTCAAGACCTGTTTGTCTTTCTGTTTTGGAATTAATCATAAAGCTACACAATGGGTTATCTGTACTCTGCCCAACAAGGTATCGAAACCCGGGTTTGGTGGTGTGAGTCTGCACACCTGCGTTCTACTGTTAGCTGGCTGTGGATACTGTTATTCCATATGTAAATGACTTTTAAACTCAACAGTTTATTGTTTGAAATTGAATTTATTTTACAAGAAATAAAAACAGAGAAAAAAATCAGTCTTCTTAAGTTCAAAATACTTGTCCAAACTTTATTGTTCCAAATACCGGCTGAAGATTTATCAAAACAATTTACAAAGAACGAGTAAGTCCACTTCGCTCTTGATTTCATGCACACTTTTTAAGAAAGTCTTCGTTTTGGTGCTGTGTTTATTACTGTTTCTCATATCGTCGGCCATGTTGATTTTAATGGTCGCTGTTGGTTCCTAGGATCCCTTTTCAATTAATTGCTAAAGTCAACGTTAGGCCTTTTCTAAACTCCTATATTTGCAGTGTAATCTAATATAGGCCAATGTGATAGGCCGTATCCGTTCTAAGTTTAAGTAATTTATAACCTTCCCTAACTCGAGCTCTAGCCTAACACCACCAGTTTGCGTTAGCATTCTCGGTTTGTTTCTTTGTTCTTGAGGCCCGGCATGGCCAGGTGGTTAAGGCACTCGACTCGTAATCCGAGAGTTGCAGGTTCGAATCCCTGTCACACCAAAACATGCTCGCCCTTTCAGTCGTGGGGGCGTTATAATGTTACGGTCAATCCTACTATTCGTTGGTAAAAGAGTAGCCCAAGAGTTGACCGTGGGTGGTTATGACTAGCTGCCTTCCCTCTAGCAAACTCTGCAAAATTAGGGGCGGCTAGCGCAGATAGTCTTCGTGTAGCTTTGCCCGAAATTCAAACCAAACCAAACTTTGTTCTTGAAGTTTCGCACACAAAGCTGCTCATTCGGGAACTAATTGTGCTAGCCATCCTTAATTTACAAGTGGTAGACCAAAGGAAGGGAAGCTAATCAAGAACGCTCACCACCAACTCTTGAACTATTCTTTTACTTATGTGAAAAATGGGATTGATTATCACTTTATAACACCTCAAAGGCAGAAAGGTAGGGCATATTTGGCAGCGAGATTCGAACTCGCACCCATTAGATTGCGAGTCCAACGTCTAACCACCATATCGTGCCGGTCCTAATCTGTGCTCTAATACTAGTTACAGAACTGTCATGGTGATAATCAGCTTCAGAAATATCTATATTAATCGTTAGATATTTTAAAATCACCTTTAGCGTGACTTTCACTTAGTTCCAGCCCTAATGCAGCCCTGGAACAGTTCACTGTTTCCCCTGGTGTGTGGTTACGGAACAATTCACTATTTTCACCTCGTGTGTAGTTACGAAACATTTCGCTATTCCTTTGGTGTGTGTTATGGAACAGCTCACTAACCTTTATTAGTCAAACTTGACATGATGTCGTCACGTTCCCAGTCCGGAAAAGGAGCTGCTACAGGTAATGAAGAATATGTGGAGTGTACCGGAATTGTGGTACATATCGGAAAAGGAGCTGCTACAGGTAATGAAGAATATGTGGAGTGTACCGGAATTGTGGTACATATCGGAAAAGGAGCTGCTACAGGTAATGAAGAATATGTGGAGTGTACCGGAATTGTGGTACATATCGGAAAAGGAGCTGCTACAGGTAATGAAGAATATGTGGAGTGTACCGGAATTGTGGTACATATCGGAAAAGGAGCTGCTACAGGTAATGAAGAATATGTGGAGTGTACCGGAATTGTGGTACATATGTTTAGTTCCAGGAATAGTTCTACATAGAGAAAGTCACAAGAATAGAGTATTAAGTTCAGAAGATAAAGTGTTTAATATTGTAATAAAGTCCCCAGAGTAGGGTCTTGGTACACAAAAGATACAATTATTATTATTAAGTCTGATGGTACAAGGATTACGATTTAAGAGTCTTTTTACAGAGAAAATCGATTCGTATTCTGGTTATACTCCAGTTGTATTTCGGTATAAAGTTTGTTGGTACTAGTTTACTGTAGCATCTGGTCATAAAAACACGTGATATTTTCTATAAGTTAAATTAGGGCTGATTCACATTCAGGTTCTGGATGGTGAGAGTCGCATACCACGGTCGGTACCTTATGATGATACTTATCTACCCAGTATTTTTAAATTAGTAACACTTCACCATAATCATAGAGTTACAAGCCTTCATATTTACTAACGAGCCACTAAGGGGCAGAAAAATATGTTTCAAAGGCGGATAACTTTGGAGTTAGAACATTAACACTACCCTTTGAAACGTACGGTGATTCATGTAATACTTTGTGACTTTAACCTAGTCTGTGTATTACTTTCTAACTTTAACTTAGTTTGTGTATTACTTTCTAGCTTTTAACCAAGTTTTAATCTTCAAATTTTAATAATGAATGAATGAAAAACAGTGAGAAACAGATTTTTGAAACTAACAAAGACATTGTGGTTATAATTCGAGTGTATTCTGTGTTGAGAACTGTTATTTTGATAAAGTGGGCATAACGTCTAACCAATTTTATAATATTAGTGGATATGTAGGAATATATTTTATCTGTATTTACATTTGGCGTCGGATGTACATGTACTAGACATCACAAAATACAATGCTGGTGTCGGATGTACATGTACTGGACATCACAAAATACAATGCTGGTGTCAGATGTACACGTACTGGACATCACAAAATACAATGCTGGTGTCAGATGTACACGTACTGGACATCACAAATTAAGATGTCGGTGTGAGATCTTTGTATAGTAAATTGGATACCGCAAAATACGTTGCTACTATCAAACTTGTCCTATCTCATTAAAGTTTATTTAGATGGTGTAAAAGATTAGTTAACTCTTTGTGAAGTGGTTTAGATTGTGTTCAGTATTTAGATACTCATTACAGAATGTTATTGATGGTTCACAAGAACGCTTGGCTTACAACAGAGAAGATGTAACTATTCCACAAATACTTTTGGTTTATACAGAAAGTTGTTGACAGCCTACAAAGGTTTTTGACTTATTAGAGAAAGTTGTTGATAGACTAAACAGTAATTGTTCGACAGTATGTTAGCGTGTGTTTTGAATTTCACGCAAAGCTGCACGAGGTCTATCTGCGCTAGATATGTTAACCCAGCGTTTTCCGAAGTATGAGGCAACGTGGGCGTAAATGGTCTCTTAAGGACGGGTGATGGCGATTAGAGTGAAATATGAAAACCAAGCGTTTTATTATAGTTTCATAAATTAAAATAATTAATAAATACTACAATATGCATGAGCGTGTTTATATCTCGTCAATTAACTATCTTTTTCATTAAAAAAGAAGGTACGCGTAAGACACCATATTTATTAAATAGATGGATGACAAACTTCTGGGAAACGCTGTGCTGATAATGATCGATAGGAGGGATGTTGATAGTATAAATGATACGATGTGTATCTATAATCTGTTTCTGTATTGTTTAGTCGTAGATAGTAGCTTTCTGAAGATGTTCTGTGAAGTGGTTATCATTGTGTTTTCACCAATAGACAGCGGTTAGGGTTAGGCCTCACAGATAACTATGATTAGTAATTCTACGAGCATGCGACCTCATGAATTGTTATTTGGATGGATCGTGATACCAATTTGAATCTGATATTGTTATCTCTGAAAACAACGGATTCATCTACGGTTCGCGTCTTGTAGACTGAAAACATAAACAATTACTGTAAAAGAAGGTTGAAGGTGTGTTTAGCCTCGTGCCGTGTGACACGTATGATGTTTGTTTTATTTACACTCCTACAGTATGCGTTCTGTATAGATAACAAAAACTTCTGACATCTGTACATGTAAACACGTGGTCTTCAAATAATGGTGAAACACCAGGCTGCTCTGCAATTTTAATGATGACAGGGTTATAAGATTAGTCTGTAAAAGCGTGAAAAACAAATGAGCTTCCATAGCTTATGCAATAAGGTAAAACTGGTAGTAAGTCTTACATTCATAGTTGTAAGTATTGTGTTCACACTTTAGTTGTATGTTGGTAATACCATATGTTATGTGCTATGTAAAACATAAATATTTTTTTCGTTCATCAGTAGTGATTCTAAACAAAGTATAGAACTGGTATAACATTAGTTTTCTGTAGTGTTAACAGAAAGTTTACCTGTGATATGACTTTAGTTTCCTGTGGTGTTAACAAGAATGTCTAGCTGTGGTATGACTTTAGTTTCCTGTGGTGTTAACAAGAATGTCTAGCTCTGGTATAACATTAGTTTTCTGTGGTGTTGACAGAAAGTCTAGTTCTGGTGTGACATTAGTTTCCTGCGGTGTTAACAAGAATGTCTAGCTCTGGTATAACATTAGTTTTCTGTAGTGTTAACAGAAAGTTTACCTGTGGTATGACTTTAGTTTCCTGTGGTGTTAACAAGAATGTCTAGTTCTGGTGTGACATTAGTTTTCTGTGGTGTTGACAGAAAGTCTAGTTCTGGTGTGACATTAGTTTCCTGCGGTGTTAACAAGAATGTCTAGCTCTGGTATAACATTAGTTTTCTGTAGTGTTAACAGAAAGTTTACCTGTGGTATGACTTTAGTTTCCTGTGGTGTTAACAAGAATGTCTAGCTGTGGTATGACTTTAGTTTCCTGTGGTGTTAACAAGAATGTCTAGCTCTGGTATAACATTAGTTTTCTGCGGTGTTAACAAGAATGTCTAGCTCTGGTATAACATTAGTTTTCTGTGGTGTTGACAGAAAGTCTAGTTCTGGTGTGACATTAGTTTCCTGCGGTGTTAACAAGAATGTCTAGCTCTGGTATAACATTAGTTTTCTGTAGTGTTAACAGAAAGTTTACCTGTGGTATGACTTTAGTTTCCTGTGGTGTTAACAAGAATGTCTAGCTGTGGTATGACTTTAGTTTCCTGTGGTGTTAACAAGAATGTCTAGCTGTGGTATGACTTTAGTTTCTGTGGTGTTAACAAGAATGTCTAGCTCTGGTATAACATTAGTTTTCTGTGGTGTTGACAGAAAGTCTAGTTCTGGTGTGACATTAGTTTTCTGTGGTGTTGACAGAAAGTCTAGTTCTGGTGTGACATTAGTTTCCTGCGGTGTTAACAAGAATGTCTAGCTCTGGTATAACATTAGTTTTCTGTAGTGTTAACAGAAAGTTTACCTGTGGTATGACTTTAGTTTCCTGTGGTGTTAACAAGAATGTCTAGCTGTGGTATGACTTTAGTTTCCTGTGGTGTTAACAAGAATGTCTAGCTGTGGTATGACTTTAGTTTCCTGTGGTGTTAACAAGAATGTCTAGTTCTGGTGTGACATTAGTTTCCTGCGGTGTTAACAAGAATGTCTAGCTCTGGTATAACATTAGTTTTCTGTAGTGTTAAGAGAAAGTTTACCTGTGGTATGACTTTAGTTTCCTGTGGTGTTAACAAGAATGTCTAGCTGTGGTATGACTTTAGTTTCCTGTGGTGTTAACAAGAATGTCTAGCTCTGGTATAACATTAGTTTTCTGCGGTGTTAACAAGAATGTCTAGCTCTGGTATAACATTAGTTTTCTGTGGTGTTGACAGAAAGTCTAGTTCTGGTGTGACATTAGTTTCCTGCGGTGTTAACAAGAATGTCTAGCTCTGGTATAACATTAGTTTTCTGTAGTGTTAACAGAAAGTTTACCTGTGGTATGACTTTAGTTTCCTGTGGTGTTAACAAGAATGTCTAGCTGTGGTATGACTTTAGTTTCCTGTGGTGTTAACAAGAATGTCTAGCTCTGGTATAACATTAGTTTTCTGTGGTGTTGACAGAAAGTCTAGTTCTGGTGTGACATTAGTTTCCTGCGGTGTTAACAAGAATGTCTAGCTCTGGTATAACATTAGTTTTCTGTGGTGTTGACAAAAAGTCTAGTTCTGGTGTGACATTAGTTTCCTGCGGTGTTAACAAGAATGTCTAGCTCTGGTATAACATTAGTTTTCTGTAGTGTTAACAGAAAGTTTACCTGTGGTATGACTTTAGTTTCCTGTGGTGTTAACAAGAATGTCTAGCTCTGGTATAACATTAGTTTTCTGTGGTGTTGACAGAAAGTCTAGTTCTGGTGTAACATTAGTTTCCTGCGGTGTTAACAAGAATGTCTAGCTCTGGTATAACATTAGTTTTCTGTGGTGTTGACAGAAAGTCTAGTTCTGGTGTGACATTAGTTTTCTGTGGTGTTAACAGAAAGTTTAGCTGTGGTATGACATTAGTTTTCTGTGGTGTTAACAGAAAGTCTAGTTCTGGTATGACATTAGTTTCCTGTGGTGTTAAGAAAAAAGTCTAGCTCTGGTACGGCATTAGTTTCCTGTAGTGTTAACAAGAAAGTCTAGTTTAACACCATATTAGTTTTCTTTGGTGTTAACGACAGTATAAGCATCATAATTCGTCTGTTATTTTATTATTATACCTTAGGTTATTACCAGTGAGATTTTATTAATCGACAAGAAAGTTAGGTTGTGTTTTTTGTTTGTTTTGAATTTCGCGCAAAGTTACACGAGGGCTATCTGCGCTAGTCGTCCCTAATTTAGCAGTGTAAGGCTATAGGGAAGGCTGCTAGTCATCAGAACCCACCGCCAACTCTTGTGCTACTCGTTTACCAACGAATAGTGGGATTGATCGTGACGTAATAACTCCCACCACAGCTGAAAGGGCGAGCATGTTTGGTGTGACGGGGATTCAAACCCGCGATCCTCGGATTACGAGTCGAGCGCCTTAGCCACCTGGCCATGCCGGGCCTAATATTTTCTTTTAGTAAGTGTGTTAATACTTTTGTAACTCAGCAGCTTGTGAATTTTGATACCGACAGAATGGAATGTCATGTTATATAGAAAATTTTGTGGTGGTAAATATAGTCCTAACATGGGGTCGTGAGGATACTATTATCCCGTGTGTAGCAGCTACAGTTAAAACAAACACTGTTATCTGTATGGTTTGTTTTATCTCAACCAGTGGATATTCCAGCTGTTTTATTGTCATACGAAATCTTCAGAGTACTTCATTTGACTACCTTCTGAACCGGCTCCAGTTCTTGCTCTTCAAGAACTTTCCAACGTTTTTAGGATTTTGTAATGGAGATACCATGAAAACTGTGAAGATCACGGGTTAAAAAAGGACCCAACTCGTTATTGTGGAGGAATAATTGAAGACCATTATATACTTAAGTGTAGAATATGTGGTAAAAAATACCACCATCAAACTGATAGCTTTAGCACTTTGGTCCTAACAGGTCCATTACGGGATTCCAGTGAGAAAAAAACACATTGAAAGCATATTAGCTATTTCTTGTTGTAAGCCCATAATAGGGCTATTAAGGCATAAATTTAAAAGTAATGACACTTTTATAGTGAACTCTTCTCACGTTTTCCCAACGACGAAGGCTCGTGCGTGGTCAACTCTGGATAGATTTTAACGTGTTCTGGTAATAAGAAACACTATAAAAATTCACCATCCCATCCATATCTATGATCTATTGACTTGACACTTGAGTACGATTCTCTATAGTTCTAATAATTCAATTATTAGTACTAATATTTCTTTATGTATCTACATCATTATATAAACTCTTATTTGATAGACGTTTGTGTGCTCTTATAATTGGCGAACCACTGGATGAATTTTTATCAAATCTACACCCTTAAGACCCTTTGGGGAGTGTACTAGGGGTGTTTGACGTTTGGACCTCATCCAATATTTTATCCCCAGAAGCCCTTATGGTTTTCTTCATGCGTTGAACTGGTACACCAGCCAGTGGATATCTATATTTTAACTTAAGTAATAGAGAACAGTGTCGACTAATCCTAAAGTTCAACACGTACTATTGTATAAACTTACAACAAAATGACACAGGTGGAACATTAAGTGCTTCTGCCCTTGAAAGGCTAGCGTATAAGGGACCATCTCTTCAAGCGTTCGGTTACCTTGAAAATATAGTAAAGCATTTAAAGCCGTACTTAAGTAATGCTGCTAATCACAGTTAAATTGCTGCCGTAAAAAAAAAAGAAATTTTTGTGAGTAAAGTTGGACTTTTATATTTAGCTTCAACCGTTATTATTGTCACAGGTTATTGAATGTAAACTCCCTTATAATGATATTTGCCTCGCGGTTATCAATACAGATGTATATACACGTACTTCGTGATATCGCTTGTTTAATTTATATCATCCGTTTGTGTCAATTACCGTGTAATACGAAGGAAATCAGCTAGCTGTGTATTTTATCGAACCTTGGTCGCATTTGTTTGTACCTTTACAAAGTTAAAAACGTATAAAAAACCGCCGCCCTAAAGCAATCTCGATGAGAATTTTTTATTTAATCGAATTATCAGCTTTCTGCATTTTTTTGTGAAACGTTATAAAATTGCTTTGTGTCTCATAAATACGGCTTTACATGTATAATGGTGAACTATGAGGGCTGACCCACAGCAAATTACCAATATTTAGAAGTGGAAACTGTTGTTTCCGATACGTACTAAACGCCGGCAAAAAAGATGACGCACGTCTCCCCCTTCCCCTTCCCGTTACATTTACCTGCCATGCTACCTGGGCGACGGTTAGAACACTGAAAAGGGCTGGAAAACCGTTGAAACTTAATTTGAAGCTTGAAATGTAGACTTTTGTTGAAAGAAGATAAGCGGGGCAAATTATTCAGTGTTTAGTGGGGTGAGGAAAATAAATTTGAAAACCGAGGACTTTGTCCATAAGTTAGAACTGGGTATGTATGACCCGTAAGGGTTTTGGAGCCGGTTTGGTGACTGACGGAAGCTCGTTGGTGCACGTGACCTAACAGACTCAGTGTACTCGTTTCTTATCTACAACACTTGATGGTGAGAGACAATTAGGAATTTATGTTTCATCTAACAACTGAAACAGACTTTTTCCTGTCCTGAGAGAATCTAGAACCATTGCTCGAAGTCTGAGACCTAGGACGGAATTCGAGTTGAACTTTGTGTGCGATAAAGAAAAACAACAACATAGCTACCACCTGAGAAGTCGAAACAGACTACGTGACGCACGTGCTACAGTGTTGAACAAATTCATGTAGAAGCGAGTGAAACTGATAAGCTTTTTCTGTGGTGAAGTGCACCACACTAGTATAATTAGTTTCTCGTGTGGTTGAGTGGAGTCAGTATTCTTTAACCACAGTTCGTCAACAGCATGGATAACAACGGTTTTGCGAGTGCGGGCAGTAGAAGGTGTAATGCCTTTTCAAAGGCATTCGGGAAGCAAAACGACCACTATCAGAAAGGTAAAGATCAATTAGTGTTAGTTGTTACATAATATTTATAGCAAACAAAAGATGTCGGTTTAAAAAGGTTGGTAAATCAAGCTTTATAGAGTGAGTTTATCTGCAAACTTTATCAGTGAAGAAGACAGGACCTATTATTCTGGCTTACACCTAAATAAGACAGGTCCTATTATTCTGGCTTACACCTGAATAAGACAGGTCCTATTATTCTGGCTTACACTTGAAGAAGACACGTCCTGTTATTCTCGCCCACACCTAAATAAGACGAGTCCTATTATTATGGTTTACATTTCAAGAAAAGTTCACCACTAGAAAGTGTTGGGTTTCATCCCAAAAACAGTCACAACATTATAACATTTTATATTGTTGTTTCAATGGATTCATTTTTAATCTTTGTAATATTTGAAGAATTGTTTTGTAATAGGCTGGCTTGAAGAGGTGGGCGGTAGAAATGCTTTGTCAGACTGTAATCACTATTTAATTAGCTCAGATAGCAAGGTGCAGTTATACTCAAAACAATAAAAGTTTGATAATAACCTACTTCAAAATAATTTTATCACTGTTAACAGTTCTAACAAATTTCTTCACACAAATATCTCTCAAACGAAATGTTAACAACACAATGTACTGAACTCAGAATTAATAACATGTGATATTAGATGTTATTATATTTACTATTATACTTATTAACATGTGGTAGTAGATGTTATTATATTTACTACTATACTTATTAACATGTGATATTAGATGTCATTATATTTACTATTATACTTATTAACATGTGGTAGTAGATGTCATTATATTTACTACTATACTTATTAACATGTGGTAGTAGATGTTATTATGTTTATTATTACAGTTATTAACTTGTCATAGTAGATGTTAGTATTTTTATTATTATAGTTATTAACTTGTCAAAGTAGATATTATTTATTATTATGGTTATTAACTTGTCATAGTAGATGTGAGTCACAGTATTATCTACTTTCTTCTCATGTATCATTTAATAATATGTTTCTATATCTGTGTACTCTAATTTTTCTAAAACTTGGACAGAATCGCTTTTTTCTCTTAGATACTAATTAAATAATTCTTTCTATGTTTTCATCAGTTGGAAATGTATCAACTGAATGTTCTTAATGTTGAGGTTCTAATAAGATATTTTGCACACGTTTCTCGAACGTCACTGCAACTTGTTTGTTCCTTTGGTCTGTTCAGAAGTAAATCCACATCGGTTTGACACCATGCGCAGCCAGCCTTAAACTAACCGACTTCCCTATTGCAAGCAAACTAAGCGACACGCTTGATCTGAGTTTTGTAGAACACCTAGTGTAAGATCAGGAACCTGATAGTTGTTTCTTTTAAGAACTGCGTATTAGAGAGTTTGGACACTGTAAGATTTTTAAGAGCACATACCGTGATGTGCGTTTGTTATTCAAACTTAAGAGTCTAGACATTTTTAGTTATCGAACAGTATTATAGTATTTCTAGCTTTTGAGTAATTCACAGCCTCATGTACACGTGTCTGTCTAGGACTATAATATAATTCAGAGCCTCACGTACACGTGTCTATCTAAAAGTATAGAGTAATTCACAGCCTCACGTACACGTGTCTACCTAAAAGTATAGAGTAATTCACAGCCTCACGTACACGTGTCTATCTAAAAGTATAGAGTAATTCACAGCCTCACGTACACGTGTCTACCTAAAAGTATAGAGTAATTCACAGCCTCACGTACACGTGTCTATCTAGTAGTATAATGTAATTTCCAGCCTCACGTACACGTGTTTATCTAGGAGCATAATGTAAATCACGGCGTCACGTACACGTTTTTCGTCTAGAACTTGAGAGTACGTGTGTCAGAGTACATGTCTGTTGTGGTTTTTGACCTCACCTCTATAATAATTTATTTGTGATTATTTTATCAAATATTTCACATGAAGAGATCAAAAGTGATACGAAGTTTCATCACGAGTTATTAGAACCATAGGTGTTGGACCAGATATGTATAAGAAACATTGGTTTCGGACCAGATGTGTATCCAGTACGTTTAATATATTATGTATATGGGAAACTTGTTTCGGACTAATTGTGTATCGGAAACACTGGTTTCAGCCCACACGTGTATTGGAAACACTGGTGTTGGACCAGATGTGTATACAGCACGTTTCATATATCATATGTATGAGAAACACTGGTTTCGGACCAGATATGTATCGGAAATACTAGTGTTGGACCAGATGTGTATCGGAAATACTAGTGTTGGACCAGATGTGTATCGGAAATACTAGTGTTGGACCAGATGTGTATCGGAAACACTGGTGTTGGACCAGATGTGTATCAGAAACACTGGTGTTGGACTAGATGTGTATCAGAAACACTGGTGTTGGACTAGATGTGTATCCGAAACGCTGTTGTTGGACAAGATGTGTATTCAAGACATTTCATATATTGATCTCATTTGTAAAACTGCAAATATAATAATATATGTTAAACGTGATAAAAGAATTGGTATAAAAACTCTGATGTGAAATACAATAAAATTATTGATTTTAATTTTCATATTATTCTCGAAATTTCATAAAATTGGTAGTGTGTAGAGTTTTCTGTGTCTTAATGTATCCAGTTTAGAGTATAAATCGATATGTACACAAACCCACATTGCTATAATATTTAGATATATATTCCCACGGGAAAGCTAAGGTATTAAAATGTTATCTTTATAAATAAACAAGTTATACACACTTTGCCCGGATGTGTAACGTACAGTAAGATCAGTGTGTGTGTGTTTAGAGTAATGAAATGATTCACTAGAAAAGTCAATGCAAGAAAACCTCATGAGGTAAACGCTAGATACTGTAAAAATAAAGTTTATTAGCTGACGTACTCGTTGAACGCATGGAAAAGGCTAAAGGGGATCAGATCCCGAACGCTAGTTCCCCATGTCATTCCCGAGCCTACTGAGGACCATGTGCCAGATTTAGTGGCAATCGGTCCAGCGGTTCGCCAGTTATACGCGGACACAGAGTAAAAACTGAGGTCAGGATGTTGTACATATTAGAACTTACTAACAGTATTTTAAAAGTGGTTTCACGTTTTTAGACTAAAACCTTTATTTTACACTATCGTACTTGTAGATGTGTTCTAGTGACTGATAGTGAGCCAAGATATAACAAAATTAAGAAAGATAGAACATGATTAGACTTAAAGCAGCTCACATATCCTGTGTTGAGGTTCGTTTCAACAATAAGTACCACTGTTATGACCTAACCTGGACACTCTCTGATTGTCCCTTTTTAAATTTCTTGCTGGTGTCCTACCATAAAATGGTATTAGAAAGGTTGTTAAAAGCTGGATATGAATCAATACCTTTTTGTATGGCGTTATTTCGTTATCTTATCTGTTTTTCTAAATCATCGTCCAGGTAAACCTCTGGTGGATTTTTCTCTTTCAAGCAGCTGTTCAAAATCACCTAATAGGAAAAAACACCTGAATTAACCTGTTTGTACTTTTAAACCACTTATATTTCATGAGAAATCCGGGTATCAAATTCTCAGAAACTTACAAAAACAATCTTAAGACATGAATTCTAAATCTAACATTAACGAACTTATTCTGTGATCTCTGAATTGTATAATCTGGAGTTCGTACCAAAGCCACTGCACGTGCCAAGTTAAATTAATGTAATTGGCCGGTACAGTGTTTGAGTTTGTTAGTAAAAATATATTAGCGTACGACCAGATTATTGTGGTGTGTTTATTACACGAATACCACCATAATGAGGCTATTTACTTTTTCTACGTCAGATGCAACAATAGAAACGGTATTAATAACTCATTACAACGAGTGTATTTTTGTTTGCGTAAGATGCATCAATAGAAACGATTAATAAATGTACCCCTAAATTCCGTAAGAAACATAGGGTCGCAAACACTCGCGGTTTCATGAACAAACTGGTTTTTAAGTGAGTAGGTTGTTAGTCTACTGCACAACCCCCAACTAGGAGGACCATTTCTCAGCCCACCGAGTGGAATCGAACCCCTGATTTTAGCGTTGTAAATCCGGAGACATACCGCTGGACTAGCGGGCGGCGATAGAAACGATTGCTAGATGTATATTCGTCAATTCTTGAAGTTTTATAAAGTATTTTGTAACAGAAAGTATCGCCTTCGGAGATAGAAATCCTCGATTTTGGGATTAGAAAGATGGCGTGACTGCACAAATATATCTCTAATATATATTCTTGCCTCAGATTTTAATCGATTTTTGTTACTTTGCACGCGAATCAACAGATGATGTTAAAGTAAGATGTCAGTGAATTAGTCTGTTATTTTAACTTAAGATTTGGTCGAAATAATATTTGGTATTAAATGTAAACATTACTTAAGCAAACATGTTTCTGCGTTAGTTCCAGGGAGTGTGTGGAATCTGTTTGTTGTATTACGAGATCGGCAGAAACTGATACGGTTTAAACCACAAATCACAGCAAGGTTTTCTTCTCACTTGCTTGTCAAGGTGACTTTACGTATTTCTTGTTGTTTACCCAAATCATGAGTATACAGTTTGTAGCGTTGTTGACAGTCAGCCAGAAAAGTTGTTAATTTATATACTATGTTCATTGCTAAAAGAGTTGGCTAACATTTCTCCTGTAACAACTGAAAAAACGAATTACTTCTTTCAACGTTGCAAGCACTTCTCTATGCTGAGTTCAAAGGTCAACATTTCATACTCTTTGTTATCGTTTGAGTTCGGTATTTTTCTACTTCTAATACTGGTTCCATTAAACTAAAGGAACCATACCGACTTATATGTTCTTTTTCAAGACAAACAAACTGTTCATATTTCAATTAAATTGGTGTGGAAGAAAGACAGCAGAAAAATAACAGAGGAAGTTGATTGGTCTTTATACAGTGACAGAGGAAGCTAATTGGTCTTTATACAGTGACAAAGAAAGTTAATTTATCGTATCTTTATACACTAATAAGAATTATCAAAGATCTTGGCTCGTCTTGAGAGTTTGATCTCAGATTATTCTGTTGTAGAAGTTTCGAGTAACAACGTGTGATAATATTTCTTGCGGAAATTAGTCAAACGGTAATAATTACAACGACTCTTATGAGCTGGTTTTGTTATCAGATCTTCATTTGTCTTACAAATAAATTAATAACTTTGAGGGTTACACTTCCTGACTTCACTGCTAGGTGTAAATACACTAACCTGCAAAGTTGTCTTCAGTTAACCGGTTTTTATTTTCTTGATACATTCAGTTCATTGGTGTTTAAAACCGGTTTTTTTTTTCTCGTTTCCTTAAGGATACGGAAAGCAAGGTTTTAGTTTCTTTATCTAGTGTCCGAGCAGAATGGCCAAATGTCAGTAACCAGTGAATACACGAACTTCTATAATCTGTAGGAATCTAGTTTTAAGCGTAGGATGAAATAGCTGTTTATTAAACAAGAGTGAGGAATAAAGAAACATAATTATGTAAACACAAATATCGACCCACACTGCAGAACCAGTAGAAACATATAAAATAATCCTAACTTGACAACATTGCTTGTTCCTGTCGCTTTTAGTTGCGTGCTGTGAATTTCTCTGTTTGTAGCTGTGTTGATTCATCTGTCTGTCTACATCTGTCTTTCACTGTTTATGGCTGATTGTGTTGATTCATTTGTCTTTCGTTGTTTATGGCTAACTGTGCTGATTCATCTATATACATCTGTCTTTCATTGTTTATGGCTGACTGTGTTGATTCATCTGTCTATCTACATGGCTAATAGTGTCCAGAAGTGATATTAACATGTTTATTACCGACTGCCTGTTTCAACATAACACCATCTATGTAGTTATTTTTAGATCTGAACGTATATGTACAACGACATTATTCTTTATACACACTGAAAATAGCTTAAAATAAAATTCATACAATTTTTTGACTTCTTTTTCACGTGCTTTGTATACCGAACGACGCTACCGACGAGGCCGTTCGTAAAACCCCCGAGCTCGTCGTGTTAGAGCGATATGCTGTTATGTTGTAAATATCAACAGAGCCACAGAATAAGTTAGTATGATTCTTATTACAGAAACCTGTAATCATATTTCGTAAGCACAAGGTTTCAATGTTTCACGAGAAACACGTTTTTAATTAAGTAACAATGACGATATTGAACGATTTTATTTTTATTGGAAGGCTTCATCGTTTGATGTGAACAAGAGAATATATATGTGTGTGTGTGTGTATCATTGCCGAATACATTTTTAAAAGGTCCCTATTCTCGTCTTCTGTTGCAATCTATGTTCAGGGTGTTTGGCTTAATGACATTTCGCGCAAAGCTACTTGTGAATTGTCTGTGCTAGCCCGTTCCTAATTTAGCAAATGCTCTTGGACCATTCTTTACCAACTAAAACTGGAATTAGCTGTCTCATTGTAATATCTATCACGACAAGAAGGGCTATCATGTTTGGTGACGGGTTTCTGACCTTCGACCCGCAGGTTGCTTGCTAGTGAAGCGCCCTAACTGACAGGCTGTCAGGCTATAGGGTTGTCCATGTAACGGAGAGTGAGCAGGTAACTATGTAGGGCAAGGTTTATCAAGTAATTATTTTCTGAAGGGCAATAAACAGATAATAGATTACCAAAACAAAAGGCTGAGGGCGTGTTTTTGTAACTGTACTTCGAAAATCCTTAAAACATGAAACGCCACACCTGTAAAGTTGCCAAAGAAAAAGAAAAGATGCATGTTAAGTAAACCTTAAACCAGTTTCGGAGCGGTCGAAACCGTTAATTATATATCGGTGGAACGTTAGTGTAAAGTTGGTTGACGCTTTTCCTTTTGAAGACTCTCAGCGTGCCCAAACATCAGATCCGAACCCTCACTGTCTTACTATTTATAGCAGTTGTTCTCAACGTTTTTAAGTTCTCAAGAGAGAGAGCAAAAACGATTTGAAGTTTGTAAAATTAAAAAAAAAAGTGTTAAATACAGAAGGTGCACACTAGAGGGCGCTGATTTGACGATAGATTTGTTTCATTTTCCGAGAAATTTAGTAGTGTGATCTTCATTTACATAAAAACAGAGTAATTAGCTCGCGCAATTTTCAAGTGTAGTTACCTCCTAGCAAGGACGCACTGAAAGCGCAAGGAAAGCGGTGCGTGGGGGCTTGAATGAATAAGGGGCCGTCTTTAAATACGTAACGAGAAAATGAGCGATGGAGTGATTCAAAATGGATCATGTAATTTGTTGCTTTCTATATTCTTTTTACAATAATAAACGTACCAATACTTTGATGATGTTTTGGAAACGAAGTGTTTAACTGAACTTTTATATTGTTCATCTTATGACGTCATATACAATAGAATGCGTGAGTTTATATTCTTATTACACATTTTAAATAGCTAATAACCACAGACCCATATTTTATTTTTTGACGGTCGGGTTGCCAAACTATAATATTTCGTTCTTTATGGATGATTTATATTTGTAACAATATGAGTAGAAAATTTATAGAAACAAGACCCCAATTTTAGAATGCCACGGGTGTAAAAATGACAGAATGGGTTCTTGATGTGTTCTATTATCTCTTACAGAAAGAATGGGATAGTCCAATTTTATATTTTTATTTAAAAAAATAATTGTTCGAAACTTGTGTTTGTACGTAATTCTTTTAGTACCTCAGCAGTGCCATCTTTCAGCAAAGTTAGAAACTAGAATTAAAATATTATTTAACCATGTGTCAGAAACAACAACAAAACATATATACATTTAACCTTGTGTCAGAAACAACAACAAAACATATATCATTTAACCTTGTGTCAGAAATAACAACAAAACATATATCATTTAACCTTATGTCAGAAACAACAACAAAACATATATGCATTTAACCTTGTGTCAGAAACAACAACAAAACATATATCATTTAACCTTGTGTCAGAAACAACAACAAAACATATATGCATTTAACCTTATGTCAGAAACAACAACTAAACATATATCATTTAACATTGTGTCAGAAACATCAACAAAACATATATGCATTTAACCTTGTGTCAGAAACAACAACAAAACATATATGCATTTAACCTTATGTCAGAAACAACAACAAAACATATATGCATTTAACCTTATGTCAGAAACAACAACAAAACATATATCATTTAACCTTGTGTCAGAAACAACAACAAAACATATATGCATTTAACCTTGTGTCAGAAACAACAACAAAACATATATGCATTTAACCTTATGTCAGAAACAACAACAAAACATATATGGATTTAACCTTATGTCAGAAACAACAACAAAACATATATCATTTAACCTTGTGTCAGAAACAAAAACAAAACATATATACATTTAACCTTGTGCCAGAAACAACAACAAAACATATATACATTTAACCTTGTGCCAGAAACAACAACAAAACATATATACATTTAATCTTGTGCCAGAAACAGCCACAAAACATATATACATTTAACCTTGTGCCAGAAACAACAACAAAACATATATACATTTAACCTTGTGTCAGAAACAACAACAAAACATATATACATTTAACCTTGTGCCAGAAACAACAACAAAACATATATGCATTTAATCTTGTGCCAGAAACAGCCACAAAACATATATACATTTAACCTTGTGCCAGAAACAACAACAAAACATATATACATTTAACCTTGTGTCAGAAACAACAACAAAACATATATACATTTAACCTTGTGTCAGAAACAACTACAAAACATATATACATTTAACCTTGTGTCAGAAACAACAAAACATATATACATTTAACCTTGTGTCAGAAACAACTACAAAACATATATACATTTAACCTTGTGTCAGAAACAACAAAACATATACATTTAACCTTGTGTCAGAAACAACTACAAAACATATATACATTTAACCTTGTGTCAGAAACAGCCACAAAACATATATACATTTAACCTTGTGCCAGAAACAACTACAAAACACATATACATTTAACCTTGTGTCAGAAACAACAAAACATATACATTTAACCTTGTGTCAGAAACAGCCACAAAACATATATACATTTAACCTTGTGTCAGAAACAACAAAACACATACATTTAACCTTGTGTCAGAAACAACTACAAAACATATATACATTTAACCTTGTGTCAGAAACAACTACCAAACGTTTTACAACATATGTGTGAAGACTAAAGATGTTATGTTTATAGATATCTGAATACTAATGATGGTGTGCTTCTATGTGTGTGAATACTAAAGGTGATGTGTTGAACTATCTGCTGTTTCCACAGGAGGTATTAATGTGGTTGTAGAACGTTGGACTATCTGTTTTGTCTACAGGAGATTTGTTTGTTTGTTGTAGAACGTTGGACTGTCTGTTTTGTCTACAGGAGATTTGTTTGTTTGTTGTAGAACGTTGGACTATCTGTTTTGTCTACAGGAGATTTGTTTGTTTGTTGTAGAACGTTGGACTGTCTGTTTTGTCTACAGGAGATTTGTTTGTTTGTTGTAGAACGTTGGACTGTCTGTTTTGTCTACAGGAGATTTGTTTGTTTGTTGTAGAACGTTGGACTATCTGTTTTGTCTACAGGAGATTTGTTTGTTTGTTGTAGAACGTTGGACTATCTGTTTTGTCTACAGGAGATTTGTTTGTTTGTTGTAGAACGTTGGACTATCTGTTTTGTCTACAGGAGATTTGTTTGTTTGTTGTAGAACGTTGGACTGTCTGTTTTGTCTACAGGAGATTTGTTTGTTTGTTGTAGAACGTTGGACTGTCTGTTTTGTCTACAGGAGATTTGTTTGTTTGTTGTAGAACGTTGGACTATCTGTTTTGTCTACAGGAGATTTGTTTGTTTGTTGTAGAACGTTGGACTATCTGTTTTGTCTACAGGAGATTTGTTTGTTTGTTGTAGAACGTTGGACTATCTGCTGTGTCTACAGGAGATTTGTTTGTTTGTTGTAGAACGTTGGACTGTCTGTTTTGTTTACAGGAGATTTGTTTGTTTGTTGTAGAACGTTGGACTATCTGTTTTGTCTACAGGAGATTTGTTTGTTTGTTGTAGAACGTTGGACTATCTGTTTTGTCTACAGGAGATTTGTTTGTTTGTTGTAGAACGTTGGACTATCTGCTGTGTCTACAGGAGATTTGTTTGTTTGTTGTAGAACGTTGGACTATCTGTTTTGTCTACAGGAGATTTGTTTGTTTGTTGTAGAACGTTGGACTATCTGTTTTGTCTACAGGAGATTTGTTTGTTTGTTGTAGAACGTTGGACTATCTGCTGTGTCTACAGGAGATTTGTTTGTTTGTTGTAGAACGTTGGACTATCTGCTGTGTCTACAGGAGATTTGTTTGTTTGTTGTAGAACGTTGGACTATCTGCTGTGTCTACAGGAGATTTGTTTGTTTGTTGTAGAACGTTGGACTATCTGTTTTGTCTACAGGAGATTTGTTTGTTTGTTGTAGAACGTTGGACTATCTGTTTTGTCTACAGGAGATTTGTTTGTTTGTTGTAGAACGTTGGACTATCTGCTGTGTCTACAGGAGATTTGTTTGTTTGTTGTAGAACGTTGGACTATCTGCTGTGTCTACAGGAGATTTGTTTGTTTGTTGTAGAACGTTGGACTATCTGCTGTGTCTACAGGAGATTTGTTTGTTTGTTGTAGAACGTTGGACTATCTGCTGTGTCTACAGGAGATTTGTTTGTTTGTTGTAGAACGTTGGACTATCTGCTGTGTCTACAGGAGATTTGTTTGTTTGTTGTAGAACGTTGGACTATCTGCTGTGTCTACAGGAGATTTGTTTGTTTGTTGTAGAACGTTGGACTATCTGCTGTGTCTACAGGAAATTTGTTTGTTTGTTGTAGAACGTTGGACTATCTGTTTTGTGTACAGGATATTTGTTTGTTTGTTGTAGAACGTTGGACTATCTGTTTTGTCTACAGGAGATTTGTTTGTTTGTTGTAGAACGTTGGACTGTCTGTTTTGTCTACAGGAGATTTGTTTGTTTGTTGTAGAACGTTGGACTATCTGTTTTGTGTACAGGAGATTTGTTTGTTTGTTGTAGAACGTTGGACTATCTGTTTTGTCTACAGGAGATTTGTTTGTTTGTTGTAGAACGTTGGACTGTCTGTTTTGTCTACAGGAGATTTGTTTGTTTGTTGTAGAACGTTGGACTGTCTGTTTTCTCTACAGGAGATTTGTTTGTTTGTTGTAGAACGTTGGACTATCTGTTTTGTCTACAGGAGATTTGTTTGTTTGTTGTAGAACGTTGGACTATCTGTTTTGTCTACAGGAGATTTGTTTGTTTGTTGTAGAACGTTGGACTATCTGTTTTGTCTACAGGAGATTTGTTTGTTTGTTGTAGAACGTTGGACTATCTGTTTTGTGTACAGGAGATTTGTTTGTTTGTTGTAGAACGTTGGACTATCTGTTTTGTGTACAGGAGATTTGTTTGTTTGTTGTAGAACGTTGGACTATCTGTTTTGTCAACAGGAGATTTGTTTGTTTGTTGTAGAACGTTGGACTATCTGTTTTGTCTACAGGAGATTTGTTTGTTTGTTGTAGAACGTTGGACTATCTGTTTTGTCTACAGGAGATTTGTTTGTTTGTTGTAGAACGTTGGACTATCTGTTTTGTCTACAGGAGATTTGTTTGTTTGTTGTAGAACGTTGGACTATCTGTTTTGTCTACAGGAGATTTGTTTGTTTGTTGTAGAACGTTGGACTATCTGTTTTGTCTACAGGAGATTTGTTTGTTTGTTGTAGAACGTTGGACTATCTGTTTTGTCCGAAAGAGGTATGATTGTGTTTGCAGAACAATGAGTGTCAAATATATATTTTTATTTTAAAATATTATTAAAATAATTGTTTTAAAATGTTTTCGAACGAAGAAAATTGTACCAAAATATAAAAGCTATGTGCTACTTTTTACTGAAATATATTAAAACAGTGGGGTGTAGGTTCCAGAAAACTGGTAGGTTGTGGGAACGTGTTTATTATTCCTAAGCTTCGAAGTTCACCATCTCAGGGTCAAGACGTACTGTATTCCAGTACCTTATTGATTTCTGTTGTAGCGTCTATTGTTATAGGCGGCTGAAGGTCTTTTTATCCCAAGTGACACAACCCCCAAGGGTCATCTTTACTGATTTGTCAAAAACAAACAAACAGACTGAAATATAGCCAGTAGCAATAGTGACAACTATAGTCTTTTTTCTTTCTTTTGGGTTTGATGTGGTGTTTTATTGAATGTATTATATTTTTGATGTTTTGTTTTTTAAAGAAAGGTACTTTAGTACTTCGTAAAATAGTGGGGGTTCGACTCCCCAGTGCCCCTCGGTTCCTCCGCCTATGTTTCAAGTAGATTACCTGTTTCGCGTAAAAAATATCACCCTTACTGTGGAGTAAAATAAATTTAGGAAAATAAATAAAACGTCCATTAAGTATGGTAATTGTACTTTTTCATTTCACCACTAGATGTCACACGTTTCACACCTTTGATATTCCCAAAGCTATATTTATTTTCCGGCAATGTGAATTCTAAAGTAATTACACTAATAAAGAAAACATAACACGCACTTAATTACTTAGATTTTTAATCATATTGCCCTCTAGAGTAAAATGAACCTTTAAAGTGTCTCTAAGAGATTTATTTGTTGGAACTCAATCTCTACACCTCCCAGCGGTAAGTCTACAGATTTACAACGTTAAAATCAGGGGCTCGATTGCTTTCGGTGGACCCAGCAGATAGCCCGATGTGGCTTTGCTATACGGAAAACACACACTCACACAATATCTATATATTGTGGTCGCATATTCATTCCTACATACCTGCCATATAATGGGCGTGCCTGACGACTGACAGCCAGTCAGCTCGTGTGGTACTAGCACATCTCCATGTGGTAAAGGCAATCATAGTTCTTCCCGTCTTGTGGCTGAGTTATCGGGTTGTTTCTTGCATTAGGTAACCGTGATGAACTAACGCGTGCATAGGAGTGGGTATAGAACGTTACTTCAGCAGATTCTCTCCTTTAAATCTCCTGATGTATAACTAACTACATATAGTTTATATATTTCTCAGATAGCTTATTATCATGTCTGTATTGTACACTTTGTCTGGTGACTTGTTTTCCTACTGGTTGTGAAGTTAAAACATTCCGCTTCTTGTTACGAAGTTAAACGTTTTGACGATTTTTCGTGTAAACTTTGTGAAGTGAAAACGTTGTGCTGCTTGTTCATGTACACAACATGAAGTTAAAACTTTTTTTTCTCGTGATAACCCTCGAATTTGTTGTACCAACAAGTTTTTGTTAGTGGAAAACTGTTTAAACCTAACACTCGCAGATCTTTGTGTGTTGGAAAGAAGTCATCTGGTGAGTATTTTGATTCTTGCATTGATAAGTTGGAAAGTGTTACGTGGTGAGTATTTTGATTCTTGCCTTGATAAGTTGGAAAGTGTTACGTGGTGAGTATTTTGATTCTTGCCTTGATAAGTTGAAAAGTGTTACGTGGTGAGTATTTTGATTCTTGCCTTGATAAGTTAGAAAGTGTTACGTGGTGAGTATTTTGATTCTTGCCTTGATAAGTTGGAAAGCGTCATCTGGTGAGTATTTTGATTCTTAGATTGGTAATTTGGAAAGCGTGATGTAGTGAGTATTTTGATTCTTGGATTGATAGGTGGAAAGCGTCATCTGGTGAGTATTTTGATTCTTGGATTGATAAGTTGGAAACTTTCAGTTAATAATCGATCTTATGCAGTTTTAGTTAGTTCATTTCACTATATATTTCTGGCTTCTAATTATATATCGAAATTTTAATTTTTTGTTGTCATCCTGATACTATACACAAGAACGTACCCTCATCACTAAAGTGTAGTGTAGTGATACGAACATTTAAACAAAGAGAGCTATTTACTAAGTTGGTATAAATTGCAAGTAACCACAATGGTTTATTAAGGAGCATTTCAGCTGGTATGTTTAACTGGTACATACTTTTTGAGTTGTAATGTTTCCAGGTTGTTTATCTAATAATATTTCGAGTTAAACTGGTTAAAGTTTGTTTATATATATATATATATATATATATAGATATGTTTCTGAATCCTTTAACTGGTTGTGTTATTTGTTATTAAACAAGTTACCATCATTGTAAAGGCAGGAACTTGTCCTATAACTACCAGAACACAATAATCAAACTCTGTAATTTAGCCTAATCCCTAGTTTGATAACAGTTTGGTTGAATTAGGCTTAGCAGAGACTCGATATCGTACTATTTACTTAGTTAATAGTGGTGGATAATCAGATCGTGGAACAAGCTTAGTACACGTGGAATAATTTGATAGGAAAATTACACAAAATATTGATTGTATTAGGCTTAACACAAACTGGATAATTTATAGTGTAAAGTTGAAAATGGAGTATAACTTAAACGTATTAACTAACAGAAGAGGTAGATTTTGGATTTGGCTTAGCACAAATAAACTAGTCTGTTATGAATTTAATTTAATAATGTTTTTTATTGAATAATGAAACGTACAAAAACAAGACACCTACGGGTACATATGTTAAGTAATGTGATTTATACGTGTGTGTGTGTGTGTTTTGTTTTATATTGGTTGCATGCTTCTAAATTCCCTAGTCCTACTAAAATGAAGTGGGGTGGGGATCAGGCTGGAGGGGATGAATTAAAATTCAGTTTCGACAACATGAAAAATACTGTGTTTCAGGGGGATACCCCCTTTACACACCGTGATTTGTGTTATTTAACCAAATAATAACCTGTGTCGTCCAGGTTAAGTAATGCTTATATTACTTGAACGATTGACGTACGGACGAGACCACATTCGTCTTTCTGACACCTGAGATCAATAACATACAACCTTACAATTAACTGATGGTATTTTTGAAGCACAAATTAGTTTAATTAGTTCTTTGGTATAGTGGTACTTTCGAGAGGCCGTCATTTACAAGTAATTACATGTCAGTATGTATTAAAAGGAGGGTTTTCACGGGCGCTCTAAACACAGTGTACTGGTTTTATTTTACACTTGGAAATACCCCCATCAGGGTTAACCATGTATGAAACGTGCTGTGGGTGTGACTTTCTTCACGAGCTCTGCAGTTAGTCAGTCTTGATAAAAGCGACATCTACATCATGAGAAAAACAAGTGTTATTCTTTTAAAATCCATCAATAAAAACCTTTTATGAGCTAACTTCTGAACTTGTATGTCACTTTGCCATTTTTTGTGTGATCCAGCTTACGTTTTATCAAATTGTTTGATTACTTAAATATCTTGATCTATATATCTGTTTGGTACTTGTGTGCTGTTTAATTTCAACATTATAATTCTCTTATTGTTGGGTCATATTCTAAGAAACAGAGATAAAAAAACAGAAAAATGTGTCAATTTTGTAATGTGTTTCTTTCAATGAATATGATTATTTGTTGGCTACGAAGTAAAATTCAATTCATGATGAAAACGACAACAAAAAATCAGTTCAAATCATAGATAAGAAGTTAGTTATGAACGTGGTTTTTTTTGTATGCTGCAACCAAACCATAAACCGAATCTAGAGGTTGTTATGGATAAGGTAAGTAAACATTCAGATTTAGTCCAACTTTTAACTTTCTTTAGGTGTTTCAACGGTCCATTTCATTTCTTTAGTTTTCAGACCGAACGATGTTTAACTAACACTATGTATAATTGTTCTGTGTATTCCTTAGTTCACGTAATGTGTTAATTATAACATGGTAGAAACATTAAATACATTTTAGTAACACGTGTTGCGGTTAGTGGAGCAAACCATTTAGTTTATGTAAACCGACTTTCCTATAGCAAGAGAACCTGGGAATTCTTTATTGGATTTTCACTGCATACTGGTTAATCAAGGATGAGGGGGAGCTGTTACTATGACAACGCTGCTTCCGCGTGATTTGCCCGATTAGGATTTTCCTCCTTGATTATATGCATGAAGAGAATTTTGAAAAGCTTTTGAATTCTTCCCATATGAAAACCAGTGAGAGCACAGAACAAATAAATTGTTTTTGTATCATTATCGCCCTGTTCATGAGAAGCTTCTCAGGATATAGTACTGGTGGACGACTGCTTCTTTCTATCATAACAGATCTGTCTATTTTGAAACATTCGAATAACACGTTTTTGTATCGCATTTTGTAAAAATAAATATCATTCGTGTCTTTCTGATCAACGTCAGTTAACACGATAATAACATATAAGAACTGTTTCCACACTGCAAAATTTCTTTCCTTTTTTTACATCAAATTTAATCGGAGTTCAAGAACTGTATTTATATTTTAACTCATTAATATCGTAAAGTTTCACAATTATTTAACAGAAATACGAGTGTGTTATACTGTTAAAAATGTTGTTGTGTATTAGTTGAAATCACAATTACTTTTAAAGTTGTTCGGGATTACTCAACTGTAGCATAGCTGTTATATTTGTTGTAATTTTAATTTGTGAGGTGTTCATAGAATATTCAATACACTGCACTACACCCATTACTTATTTATCGTGCTGAAAAAGACATGCGCCCTAACAACGTGGCTTGAATATTATTTGTACAAGAACATGAATGAGTAAAACGCATATGGTAATCCTGTGGTTTCATGTTTTCAGATCACTTGAGTATTATCTAACTTTGATACATAACCAGCTTATTTTAACCTTATCCAGGACTGATACAGACATCTCAGATTTTCCAGGAGAACAATTCTGTAGGTTAAAATGTAGGATCAAGTTTCAGCTGGTATTATAAAAAGCTGACACAAAAATTTTATATCTTATATCAGCAACTACTGTGGCTCTCCCACATCCTAAAAAGATCAAAATAAGAGTTTTAGAACACTTGCTGATATCACGTAGCTTCATAATCAACTGACTCTCACGAACAGTTCTATAATTTGTAATGGATTCAGTTTTTTAAGTATTTACACGTTTCGAATTGAACTTTGGCTCAACCTAGAACAACGTTCAAGATTATAGGCCCGGCATGGCCAGGTGGGTTAAGGCGTGCGACTCGTAATCTGAGGGTCGCGGGTTCGCATCCCCGTCGTACCAAACATGCTCGCCTTTTCAACCGTGGGGACATTATAATGTGACGGTCAATCCCACTGTTCGTTGTTAAAAGAGTAGCCCAAGAGTTGGCGGTGGGTGGTGATGACTAGCTGCCTTCCCTCTAGTCTCACACTGCAAAATTAGATATGGCTAGCGCAGATAGCCCTCGAGTAGCTTTGTGCGAAATTCAAAAACAATCAAACAATCAACTTTACAATGTTTCTTATTCAGTCCGTCGGTGGACTCAGCAGATAGCCCGATGGGGCTTTGCTATAAGAAAAACACACACATATACACTCTAATTCATTATTACCATTTCAAATTAGCACTAAAGTTACTCTAGGACTAATTACCAGTGTCATACACTACGTTAGTTTGATATTGATTTAAACAGTTCACGACCCATTGTTTACCTTTAGTATAGTTTGAATACAAACCAACTTTAGTTGGTATGTCGTACTTTAAATCGATGGATTTTCGCTCATTCTTATATGCTGTTATGAAGTGGAAGACCGTCTGACGATGGTTTTATTATTTTCAATGTACTCTTGAAAGTTTGGAGGATTTTAACGCATTTACTTACTGTAGCCTGAATAGAAACAGTTTTTGTCAGGATTGCCAAAAACTGATATGTTTGGACGATTAGATTACCATCAGATTTGATATGTAGTTAAATATAACTATTTTGAGGAGATAAATATGTAAGGAGATCACTAACGTCTTTATTACGTCACAATATCTCATTCATCAATAAAGTTTTGTTACAGTGGTACTACGAAGGATATTCCAAATATTATGTTTCTGAGACAGACAGCAAACAACAAATGTTTGATTCTCATATATAACAGCTTTTCCTAAAGATTTATTTTTCCAACTGCTCAATTATATTTCAACTCCATTTGTTAACACATGTTGCTTTATTGCACCTTAGGCCTAGTAATAAATGATACACAAAGGAAGAATATTCTAGTAAATACATTTATTTATCAACTCGGGAATGGAAGTTTATAAAATCTTAAATATATATTTTTAAATGTGAATCCATTTGAACTTACTTATGTAGCTGAACTTTCAACTGCTCTTATATTTTTGCAGGTACACATATTGTGGTCAACTGCACTTTAGATAAGCCTTTGTATGATACGTGAATATTAGCCTTATCTGTATATAAATAGCTACTTCCGCTGGCCTGCTGGGAGTGATCATATAACTCATTTTAAAATATCGCTTATAAGAACTGCATAGATGTGGGAAGTTTTGTGTTCCATTCTATAATATGCATTACTATCATTAATGAATTACTGAGAAACATGGTGGAACCTACTAGTGGTATCTTGGATGTATCATATATCATTTCCCTAATAAACATGGCGAAGCATACATACTAGTAATAGTTTGGATGTATCACATTTCATATCCATAACAAACAAGCCGGAACCTACTAGTTGGATATATAGTATTTCATATTCCTAATAAACATGGCGCAACGTGCATACTAATGGTAGTTTGGATGTATCACATTTCACATCCCTAACAAACATTATGTGACCTGCTAGTGGTAGTTTCGATGTATCACATTTCATATCCATAAGAGATATGGTGTAACCTGCTAGTGGTTCGAATATAAAGATACGAAACGACATAATTCGAGAACTTTTGTTAAGTGGACTTGTCTACAGAGACAAACTGAGAATTACAGGGTAAAGAAATATAAACTGTATAAAATGAACTAGTTATATAGATTAGAACTAAAATACTGTAAAATGAATGTGTACACTGCATAATAGGTTAGTTGAAAACACCCAATGCTGTAAGTTAATTCAGACAAAAATACAAATTTGTAAAAACCACATTGTATTCAATGATTACTGTTAATCTTGTTTTACATCACTGATTACTGGTTCTCATGTTTCATTGTAGTGAGAATTTTGCATGTACAGAACTGACTATAAGAATCACTCAATTTCTATGTAAAACAAAGATAATTACGGCAGTAATTGCTTTTTTGACCCCACGACTTTTATATTTCAGCTATTCAATCACTGGACTCACTTAACGACCAGATTGTGCAGTTTATTTTTACACCAAAATCAACAGAATTTGATGTTTGCTCCGACTCTTATAATGACCCACAAACAGCCGTTAGATGTCAGCAGCAACGAGAGGCCCTCAAGTCATCAATGGCCCTCATGCGACGCCTCCTGGTGGATGCTCAGGCCAAGTTCAGAAAGATGATGGAAGACAATAAAGTTCTGGCGTCGAGAATAGATGGTGATATCCAAAACGCTCATGAGGAAGTGTCCATGCTTCGAGCTGAACTGGAGAATACCAACAAAAAGATCGCTGAAATGACCTCTAGTGGAAAACTCGCCACTGTTACTAGTACTGCTTCTGTTATGGCAGGACATGTACAGAGCCCTTGTGATGCTGTTTCAAAGGGTAACTTGACCGTCACTAACCAATCAGGTTTAAACTGCTGTAACATTCAGAATCAAAATGTTCCACTCCTTCCCAGTTCGAATTGCCCCATTAAATTCTCACCAACTAGTATTGAGAGAGACATTGACAAACAGTCTAGTCCACATTCTCTTGTGAAAGACAACGATGTGACTCCAAACAATGCCGCATGTGAAAGATGTAAAAGTAAGTTTATGTGTTGTGTTTTTTTTTTTACTTTACAATTCCATTAACTTTATACATGAGATTCGATATGGATTTTGAGGAACTTTTTAGTTGTGTGGCTTTCAAACGTTACAATATGTATCGTGCGTTTTAAACTATAAATTTAAAAAAACACCGTTACTTATTATAATAAGTACTTCCGTTATAACATTTTATTAACTTCCATTTTTATAGTAACTATTTCCGTAATAACATTTTATTAGCTTCCATTTTTATAGTAGCTACTTCCGTAATAACATTTTATTAACTTCCATTTTTATAGTAGCTACTTCCGTAATAACATTTGTAAACTTCCATTTTCATAGTAGCTACTTCCGTAATATTTATTAACTTCCATTTTTGTAGTAACTGCTTCCGTAACAAGATTTTATTAACTTCTATTTTAATAATAGCTACTTCCGTAATAAAGGCTCACTAGTTTCCATTTTTATTATACTAGAATACTTTATAGAATTTGATTAACTTCCGCCTTTACGTTAAACACTTTCCTTATATTTCATACCAGTGTACTTTTTCTGTAGGTCTTCAAACACTGATATTTACTATATTTCACATATTTGAAATCTGCACACTGTTTCGTGCTATATTGTAACTTATGACACACAGGATAACGTATATAACATGTCATGTTCATGCTGACAGCAGAAATCAGGAAATTGAAATATTTAAGTTTTTAGTTGCGATGACACAACTCGAAATCTGGTTATACGTTTAAACAAGACTCTTTCTTTACAATTAAACTGTATCAACACATTTAGCATGGAAGTACGCTGTTACTTATAGTCTAATTTAGCCTGAAATACGCTGTTACTTACCATCAAAATATCCTGTTACTTTTAAGCCTAACTTATTATGATAATATCCTGTTCCTTTTAGCCTAACTTAGCATGAAAATGTGCTGTTACTTCCCGTTTACTTTAACGTCAGAACATACTGTTAAAACTATGGATGTAAATGTGTCGAAAAGCAGAATAAAATAAACAAAAGAAGTTTGGATGACAAACTGTGACGTCATGGACCGTAAAAGTAGTATATTACATTAAAGTCACCTGAAATATACTCTGACTTGAGGAGTTCCAGAAGAGTTAAGTAACTGAGCTCCACTTCAGATTTTTAAAGATGTTTCACTAAACTACTTCGCACCAAGTGATTTGTGGGTCGGTACGTTTGTTGATAACAGGGTTTCTAATAATGTACTCATCATGCACGACAATTGTTAATGATTATACCACTAGTTTCAATGCTATAATTAATACCACTTATTATACCATTAGTGTTATAATTGATACCACAGATTATGTCATTAATTTTATAATTAACCTTACACTTCTGACATGTAATGAACCTACACTAACTTTAATTTTATACTTCATGTTCTGAGTTGTAATGAAATTACACTAACTTTAATTCTATACTTCATTATATTTTGACTTGAAATGAACCTACACAAACTTTAATTCTACATTTCATCAGGTTCTGACTTTTAATGAACCTACACTAACTTTAATTCTATATTTTATTATTTTGTGACTTGTAATGAACTTACACTTACTTTAATTTTATACTTCATCATCTTGTAACTTGTAATGAACCTACACTAACTTCTAACTGATGGGATAACTTTTATAGTAAAACTAAATACTTAAAGCTTAGTTTTGTTTGCTTTTCTCCAACACTGGAAGAGTCTTAGGCTTAAAGTAATTGACTCTCTAATCCGTCGATTGCAAGTCAACTCAGTAAGAGTTTATGACAAGTCAGTACTTTTGGAAGTGGAGTGAATTATTTTCATTAGTTCACTTATTTTTGTAGTTCTGTGGTTGGCTGGTTTCTTTCGTCATCGATCCTCGACCTATTGAAACAAGAAACCGTCTTGATGATGTTGCTTCTGTCACGTGCTGTTGTAAATAGTGTGGTTCGTTTGTCTGCTTTGTCAGGATAAATCACTTAGATCAGTTTCTACTGGCACTTTATTTCTCACGTCTCAAACACGTTCGTATATTAAATGGAGTATTTGGATGTCCAATAGTTTTACAGAGGTCGCTAGTGTGCAAACCACGTATTATTTAAGATTAAGAAATAATACTTGCGTAATGCTACATCGCGATAAAAGCAACACAAACTTATATCATGTCAAAGGAGTTTCTGACCTAGTATATATGGAGTTTTATTAAGAACAGTATATAAAAGTAAAGCTTGAATGGCCCAGAGTGTATGGGAGTTTATTAAAAACTAGTGTGTAATACCATAGTTTAACTGGCTCAGGATATGTGGGACGATAGAAGTCCAGTAAAAACTAGTGAGTAATAGCATAGTTTTACTGGCCCAGGGTATGTAGGACTATAGGAGTCTAGTAAAAACTAGAGTGTAATACCATAGTTTTACTGGCCCAGGGTATGTAGGACTCTCGTAAGAATAGCCATTTCAACTTTTCTTGTTAACTTTTATTTTCCCCTCACTTTATGAAGTTATTTAAAGGAGTTAACTACAGAAATAGTTACATAAGAAGTGAAGAGTAGTAATTAATAAAATAAATCGACTTCACATAAAAACTGTTTCAGGTTTTTGTTTGAATACGTGTACCGATCAATATGGCTTGATTTGGTTTCTCCAACTTTACATAAAGAAAATCCCTAACGTTTTTATTTGTTTTTCATAAGATACTGTATACTACTGCATTACCTCTATGTTTTTATATACCTTCCAAACTTACCAAAGTTCCTTCTGCTTACATCAATTCATGCGTTTATCGTTTTCATATATTTCAGCTCTACTGTTCAAGATGTTCGCGTATCCGACTGTAGAATCCCAATGTTCAACCCTCGTTATTGCCCCCCCTCCCAAATAAAAGTTCATGTTGTGCACTATGGAACTGATGTGTTAGAAAAGTGACAGTTAATACCCACTATTCAGCCTGACAAGAGTCGACCAAGAGTTGGCGGTTGTTAGCGTTCATTAGTTGCTTTCATTTCAGATTACGGATGACCCTCTCTGGTGTAGCTTTGCTTGAAATCCAAGAAACTAGCAAATCATATCAGAGTATATATTCTACGTCCACTTTCTGGTCTTTATCGCTCTAGTCTATGTCGACCATTTAAAGCGACAGAACCTAGTGAGAGAAGAACAGGAAAGACTGTTGCAAACAAAACAATTTGTTTTGATTGACCAAAGAAGGCTTTTAGAAGTAATATTAACCATCGTACCTCAGAACGGCTGGTATGGGTATTAACACTTTTATTGATATTTTATTCAGAAGTAAGTGAAGAATATTAACCATCGTACCTCAGAACGCCTGGTATGGGTAGTAACACTTTTATTGATAAGCAGAGAACAACATTTCAATCTTCTCAGATCATCTTCAGAGAGAGTTTGCAAATGACCGTTACCGGGCACGTCTTAGAGACGAAAGTATAAACATGCATGGGACTGTAGGGGGCGTTGCAGTGGGATGTTAGGTTATTAATTTTAGAGGTATAAAGGTGTTCTTTTATATTGGTTTAATTTTGGTTTTAGTTGTTGTATAAATAGGCTTCTTTGATTTTGCGTTTGTTTAAATTTGTTTCCTTACTTAGTATCTGAGTGTTTTATATTGTTTTGTTGTGTTTATTTAATTTGCAATGTTCAAAAAGTGCGGTTTTTTTTTAATTCTTTGAACCTAGTTTCCATTTTTCTGCTTGTTTCTTCAATATAGAAGTCGTGGCAGTTGTTGCATTGCATTTTATAAATTATGTTGGTGTTGTGTTTGCAGACTCTTTCTTTATTAACCTGAAGATGACCTAGGAAAGTTGAAATGTTTTTGTTTTTTTTTAATTTCGCGCAAAGCTACTCGAGGGCTATCTGCGCTAGCCGCCCCCAATTTAACAGTGTAAGTTGTTGTTGTTTTGAATTAAGCACAAAGCTACACAATGGGCTATCTGTGCTCTGCCCGCCATGGGTATCGAAACTCGGATTTTAGCGTTGTAAGTCCACAGACATACCGCTGAACCACTGGGAGTCAACAGTGTAAGACTAGAGGGAAAGCAACTAGTCATCACCACCCACCGCCAACTCTTGGGCTACTCTTTTACCAACGAATAGTGAGATTGACCGTCACATTATAACGCCCCACGGCTGGAAGGGCGAGCACGTTTGGTGTGACGGGGATTTGAACTCGCGACCCTTGGATTGCGAGTCGAGAGCCTTAACCACCTGGCCATGCTGGGCCGGTTAAAATGCTGTTCTCTGCTTATCAGTAAAAGTGTTAATACCCATACCAGCCGTTCTGAGATACATTTTTATTTCAAATGGGTTTTTCGTCAACAAGAATATTAACCATTGTTTTTAATAAGTGTACAGGATCGTGAAAGTGTTGAAAACCAGTGTCAATATGCTATGGTCTTGAGAAAAAGTGGTCTTGCCTTTGGAAGATGTTTTTTCCATCAACATGAAAACAATATTTTGGGATATTTATCGCGTTTCTTGGAACAAGAGATTTACCCTAAACTTATACAGAACTTTATATGAAAATCAGAATTCCATTACCGAATATACTCGTCCTTTCAGCTATGTGAGAGTTGTAATGTGACGGTCAATCTCCCTGCTCCTTGGTAAACAATAACCCAAAAGTTGAATTGAATGATGTTGACTAGCTGTCTTCTCTTTGGATAGTGTACTAGGCGCCTTCTCTGTGGATAATGTGACGGCCTTCTTGCAGATATTGTTTTCCAGCTGTCTTCTCTGTAGATAATGTTGATTAGCTGTCGTCTCTGTAGATAGTGTTGACTAGCTGTCTTCTTTGTAGATATTGTTGACTAGCTGCCTTCTCTGAATATAGTGTTGAATAGCTATCTTCTCTGTAGATATTATTGAGTAGCTGTCTTCTCTGTAGATGTTGTTGACTAGCTGTCTTCTCTGTAGGTAGTGTTGACTAGCTGTCTTCTCTGTAGATGTTGTTGACTAGCTGTATTTTCTGTAGATAGTGTTGACTAGCTGTCTTCTCTGTAGATGTTGTTGACTAGCTGTATTTTCTGCAGATAGTGTTGACTAGCTGTCTTCTCTGTAGATAGTGTTGACTAGCTGTCTTCTCTGTAGATGTTGTTGACTAGCTGTCTTCTCTGTAGATGTTGTTGACTAGCTGTCTTCTCTGTAGATAGTGTTGACTAGCTGTCTTCTCTGTAGATGTTGTTGACTAGCTGTCTTCTCTGTACATGTTGTTGATTAGCTGTCTTCTCTGTAGATGTTGTTGACTAGCTGTCTTCTCTGTAGATGTTTTTGACTAGCTATATTTTCTGTAGATAGTGTTGACTAGCTGTCTTCTCTGTAGATGTTGTTGACTAGCTGTATTTTCTGTAGATAGTGTTGACTAGCTGTTCTCTCTGTAGATGTTGTTGACTAGCTGTCTTCTCTGTAGATGTTGTTGACTAGCTGTCTTCTCTGTAGATAGCGTTAATAAGCTACTTTTCCTCTAGTCTATCACTTTTAAGCTAAGGACGGCTAGTGTGGTGCGAAATTCAACAAACTGGGTGTAGTGACGGAATGAAGCTCTCAAGATAAGAACATGCAAATATGGTATCGTTAGTAAAGCAACTGTCGATACTCTTATGTGATTACGGTTTTACACAAGCTCAGAGAGTCTACAGTTGTCAGTAGTGTCATCTATATGTATTTGAGTCAACGTAATTAGTGAATATTCATATGTTATCTTATGAAAACGTAGTTCTTTTATGACCTAACACTTTATCGAACACATAATTTGACGGTCACTAATAAAGGGACTCGAACCATGGGACCTCAGAGTCTGGCACGCTAAACACTGGGTAGCGCTGAGTTCCTCAAAAATAATATTTCTCGGTCACTTCGTAACGAAAGAGTGATGAAGGCACTGATTTAAAAACGAACAATAAAAGCATCCTTAACAAGAAGGACTGACTCTCCATGTTGTTTTTAACAAACGAAATTCCTTTTGTCACTCCATCTGCTTGGAATGATAAGACATTTTTACACAAAAGAATGCTGGTATTAAGATAATCCTAGAAAAACGTACTTGATTTTCCAATAATATGGAAACTTTCTTTTAAACTCAAGTGGGTGGAATCGGGAGGCCGTTGCGATGACGCACGTTATATACCTTTCATCCGGGATGTGTGGGTCTCTGTTGACGTGCTTACATAAGTTCACTTGATGCAAATGTTCAAAGCGTAAACCTCGGCTGTCATCGGAATTTATCTCATCATCATCTTTAATATCGTTAAGACAGACGTGAAAGATTAATAAGCGTCTGGCTGGCGTTGCTCGTTATTATAGTAACTTGATTGATTGCGTCCTAACACGCGGTTGGGTACTTCCTAAACGCGGTTGGTTGCGTTTTAAAAACGATGTTCCTCCTTGATTAATGACCAGTCTTTGGTGTGTATGAGAGGTGTAAACACGTTTACTGAACAATGATGAGAACCAAAACAAACAAGATACAATTTATAACAGTTCGGTTCAACTTTAGTTGTTTTAATATCATATCACGTATTGTTTTAAAGTGTCGATTGTTTATACGATATTGTTATATCGATACGTCTGGAAAATGCTAACCTAATTTGGTTCAAATCCTTTGAGAAAATAATACGTGCTCCAATTCGTCAGTATTGATATAACATGTACGTCAAAAACTAACTTCCATTTCTAGGATTTCGACAGAAATCTACATTGTCGTAATTAAACGTTTGACTTTATATTATTGTAAATCTACAGTAATAACAATAGTATATGTACACGATATTGTTGTAATTAAACGTTTAGCTTTATATTATTGATAATCTACAGTAATAACAATAGTATATCTACACGATGCTATTGTAAATCTATTCCAATATATACTTGCACGTTTTTAATTGTTTGTCACTGCTCCAAGTGTAGGATAGCATATTATCTTTAAATACTCGGGCATTAACCCTGAAATACTTTTACATGCGTACAGACGTTCACATTGGGACCTCGCGAATCCGAAGTAGTCATATCTTCTTACAACAAAATGTCCGGAAATATGTAGACTTTTTACAAAACGTCCTGGAATGCGTAGAATTGTTATAAGACGTAGTGGGACACGTAGAGTTGCTATGAAATGTCTTGAAACGTGTAGAATTACCAAACAATATTTTACAAGGTGTAAATTTCCACAAGACGTCTTGGAACGTCTATAAGGTACCTTGGAAATTGTTTTTAAAACTAGTGCTACTATTAGAAGACATCCAGTAACATCTGTAGTGTCTTATAAGTATCTTAGAACATGTATTGCTGATATAAAGTGTCTTGGAATGTTAACAGTTGACATAGAATATCCTAGAACGTGTACTGCTGGCTGATCCAGAATATTCTAGAACTTGTATTGCCACTACAAAGCGTCTTATGTGGTTATTGTATTTTTTAAGACTCTGTCAGTGTTTGAACAAGATTGTACAATGTTATTGCATATTTATTATAGATAATTGTACAGTGTGAGACCTCCTATAATAATTTAATTTGGAGTGTTTGTATAACTTATTTGTTTCAGGAAATCAGATCCAAAAGCTTTAAAAATACATTATCTCATGTGCTGTGTGACGAAACTACAGACAGATGGCTACGAATAAGGCCTTTAGCCTTATTCAAGTGTCATATTTCTAGTATCTCCATATAAGATACCTAGATATAAAACTGACATTAGTTTTATAACAACCACTTATTAAATTTTTAAAAATGTTTCAGAATCACTACACTCTGACCACCATCACAAGAAAGTTATTATTCTTCAAGCATAACACTTTGACCATCATCACAGAGAAAGTTATCTTTCTAGAATCATTACACTCTGACCACCATCACAGAGAAAGTTATTGTGTTATTCTACGATCGTAACACTTTGACCACCATCACAGAGAAATTTATTATTCTAGAATCATTACATTCTGACCACCATCACAGAAAAAGTTATTATTCTAGAATCATTACACTCTGACCACCATCACAGAGAAAGTTATTGTTCTAGAATCATTACACTCTGACCACCATCACAGAGAAAGTTATTCTTCTGAAATCATTACACTCTGACCACTATCGCATGTAAAGTTATTCGTATAGAATCATTATACTCTGACCATCACAGAGAAAGTTATTCTTCTGGAATCATTACACTCTGACCACCATCACGTATAAAGTTATTCGTCTAGAATTATTATACTCTGACCATCACAGAGAAAGTTATTCTTCTGGAATCATTACACTCTGACCACTATCGCATGTAAAGTTATTCGTATAGAATCATTATACTCTGACCATCACAGAGAAAGTTATTCTTCTGGAATCATTACACTCTGACCACCATCACGTATAAAGTTATTCGTCTAGAATTATTATACTCTGACCATCACAGAGAAAGTTATTCTTCTAGAATCATTACACTCTGACCATCATCACATATAAAGTTATTCTTGCAGTTTGTATATCTAGTATCATCTTTCAGTTATTATTCTTGTTGAAATATTTTTAAGGCACTGTTGGAAAAAGACCTGCTGTAGTTTAGAGACTTAATTGGTATTGCTATGTATTTGCAGACTGTACACACGAAGATATAAATCAGTTAGAAGAACGCCTCTGCCAACAAGAAGAATTAAACTACAAACTCAGTCAACAGAACCGTTGTCTTCAGAGGGAGCTAGAAGAACTGAGACCTTATAAAGAGAACACGCATGCGCAAGAGTTTGAGCTCCACCCTGAGAAGGAACGGCTGGAAACTGAACTTCATCACGCTAAGGAAGCTCTTGGAGGTTCTTATGCTGTTTGGTTCTTCTTAATTAGTCCACTACTTACAGATCTTGTAAAACTGGGGTTTTGAAGATTAAAACAGTATATTAATCGTTTGGGAGATAAATTGCATGATATTATTTTAAGATAACAGATGTGATAAAATTCCCCACGCTCCAAGTTAGAACAATTTAAACACTAATTTTAACTGGCTCATTGCTGAGATCCAATAAGAATAGTGGATAACAGTTGGAATCTATTAAGTCTGATGAACTCTGGTTTTGACCGAAAACGACTTCCAACAGACACTGTATAAAATTGCTCAACTGTTATCTACTATAAAGTTTTAATACCAGTTATTGCAGACAACCACAAGATGGTAAACATTAAAAAAAATTAACACCAATTATTGCAGACAACCACTAGATCAGTGGTGGGCTACTCCACGGCCACTGACCACATGTGGCCAGTGGATAGCACAATTATGGCCAACTCGAGTTTAGGAATTAACTTTTTCCATCATTTATTTTTTATCGCAAATTTGGTAATCAGAAACTTCACTGCCTTACGTCATCACTAATGTCGCGTGTTTCATCACTGCCACAGACACCGCCCATTTTATAACGTCACTCTGGTTGAGATGTTTGTTATCGAGTGTGCGTTGTTTCGCATGCACTTGCAAACATATTTTTATTTTGCAACTTTCAAGTGTTTAAATCTATTTTATTTTAATCCCATAATACGGATAAATGGATAACGAAAGAATCCAGATGATGGTGAACACTCAGAAAATAAAGACAGTTTAATTGATTCTGGCATTACTGCCGAAAAGAGAATTTAATGAAAGTTGGGAGTTGAAATTTGCAGTGATTGAAGCAAATATTAAGCCAGTGTGTCTTTTGTGTAACAAAGTTTTTAGGAATAATAAACTATACAACCTTAAGCAACACTTTAACAATTTTCACAACGAATTTGATGTAAAATTTCCAGTTGACAGCAAAAATCGCATGAATATAATTGGTCGTCTGAAAGGACAACTTCATGAACAAAAGGGAGGCCTAAAAAGGTTTTTATCGTCTATAGAACTAGTTACATTAGCTATTTATAAAGTAGCTTGGATTATAGCTCAAAAAAAAGAAATCATTCTCTGATGCTGAACTAGTAAAATAAATATTGATTGTGGTCATTGAAACTCTGTTGGAGAATTATGATTAAAAATAAAAGATAATATTCTTCAAAAGGTAAATAATTTGTAAGTAAGTCGAAGAACAATTTTTTCTTTGGATAAGTGTGGATTTGAAGACGAGATGCTTACCCTGCAAAGAGTAGAACACAAAAGGTAAACAAAGATGTTCAGTCAGAGAAATGTGGCTCACTATTCTGATAAATGAGAATCTTCCAGATTTAAAGATAGTAATATCAAAATTTATTTTCCATCTTTGGATCCACATGGGTGTGTGTGTCAACGTTTTCTACAATAGATTTTTTCAAGTCTAGATACAAATCTCAACTTACTGACATAAATTTAGAGGCAGAGCTAAGATGCTCATTGAACATAGGTACTATGCCAAATTTTACGAAACTTGTTGATGAAAACCCCCATTAATTTTCACATTAAAGGTTAGTTGAAAGGCGATTATTTTGATTAAACTAACGCCTTTTTTTTTTTTTTAATAGTGTGGCCAACGTTGTTTTCATTAGCCACAGTTGTGGTCACTATGAAACATAAGTTGCATACCCCTGCACTAGATGGTAAACATTTTCAAAAATGTTAATACCACTTATTGCAGTCAACCACTAGAAGGTAAACATTTTTAAAATGTTTAATACCAGTTATTGCATACAGCCACTAGATGGTAAACATTTTTCAAAAAAATTAATACCAGTTATTGCAGATAATCACTAGATGGTAAACATTAAAAAAAATTTTAATACCAGTTATTACACATAATCACTAGATGGTAAACATTTTTAAAATGTTCGGAACAGGAAGATTGTCGTTTTTACACATGTTACTGGGCGACACCAGAACGTGAAGTGACAAATATTTTCAAAGTTACATTGAAAGACACTGACTTCACCACTGAAGATTTATTATCTACCGGTAACTATAAAACACTGATTACTGTGAACTGTTGTTTACCAACAAGTGAATAGAATGAGTCACTTACTGTTCTGGGTTAGAGAGTTTTGTCTGTGTTCGTTTTGAAACTGAGTTACAGCTGTAATTTTCATGAAATGGGTAAGTGGGCGGGATTGTGGTGGAGGTCTTTAGCTACATGGATTTAAGGAAGATGGCTCTTGTTTGAGAAAAGGAATCCATTTGATGAGGAAGAGAAAAAATCCAACTAAAACTGCTTTCAACGCTGTTATTATAACTAAACTTACTGTACAACTTTTTAACCAAGTCCTTACTTCAAATGCAACTTCACAGTGTAATGCATAAGTTACGTTTTTGTTTTCTCGTCAGTTTTGTGGATAACAAGCGTCTTACGTCCAGCTGAAATCATGTTTTTTAAATTGAAAACTACTTAAGGGGTAATGTGTTCAGAGCAGGAATCGAACTCCGAATTTCACATTATAGCCCCTCGAACTTTTCTCAGAGGTGGAAGGGGGGGATCTTTCTGTGACAGGAAAGGATTCCAGTTTCTCCTTCATTTACTCCCACTCTGCCGATACAACAAATACAAGATCTAATTAACACGGATGGGGGGAAATAGCGTAAATAAACACACTGTTTAAAAAAATAATATTATTTTACTAATTTATTCATACAACTAACGCATGATGCTTCGTCAATCCTCATGTTTGGAATACTATATCAATGGAACCGTATTTTTAGCGTTAAAAATTATAGTAATGGTAGAGTGTTCTAGTAGGGTTTGGACTACTGTAATAGAAATCAAAGTGTTGTGACGAGGTTTGAACTATTGTAATATGAGTTCAGAGTGTTATAACAGGGCTTGGATTATCATAATATGAGGTCAAAGTGTTATGATGGAGCTTGGGATATCATGAGTTTTACTGTCAATATTTGATTAAAATCTTAAATCTTCGAGGCGTTAAATAGTACTTGACGTATTTGATGTCATTTTGAAATAGTGTTTGGTGAGAGTGACGAACTAGTAATTGCAAACGGGTGACAGATGCATCATAAGATTTCTAAATAACGCAGTTGTATGTGTCTTGTTTATGTATATAAAATGAGTAAAATTATATTTATAACCGAAAGTCGGTTTCCTAAATCCTTATTTTTCTGAGTAGTTAAGAAGATGGCGAAAAGTTACACTGTTGGTTGAGAATAATATTGGATGGCCGACAATGGTGTACCGCCATCATACTATAATGGAACTCTTGCTTATATGATACTGATGCGCAACTCCCACCTTCGCGAAATTTTTCTCCTGTGTGCATGCAGATTTGCAATAGGAGGTCACGATTTTTCCGTTTCCTGTCACAGAGACCTTTATCTTTCTCCATTCTCAGGACGCAGATATGACGTCATAAAAACGTCACATGCGAATCTAATGCACTGGAGCCATCTATATAAATATAATACATGTTTGTTTGTTTGTTTTTGAATTTCGCACAAAGCTAATCGAGGGATATCTGTGCTAGCCGTCCCTAATTTAGCAGTGTAAGACTAGAGGGAATGCAGCTAGCCATCACCACCCACCGCCAACTCTTGGGCTACTCTTTTACCAACGAATAGTGGGATTGACCGTAACATTATAACGCCCCCACGGCTGTAAGGGCGAGCATGTTTGGCACGACGGGGATGTGAACCCGCGACCCTCAGATTACGAGTCGCACGCCTTAACACGCTTGACCATGCCGGGCCTATAATACATGTAGAACTATCTGTTGTGTGTCCATGTAAATACTTTTCAGGGTGTGGATGGATCTTCGCCAAAATTGATATGGAGGTTCATTAGGTCCATGGGGAAATACACAAAAACTTTCAGTTTGCATATTGCGGTTTTTATGAGTGTTTTTGCTGGAATTTTTACCATTATTTCTCCCCTATTGATGGAACTTTACAAAATCTGACATGATGGTTTGATTTTCCATGAGCGAGACATGCAAATTTAAGGTTTCACATTTTTTGTTTTGCTGGTTTTATGGGCGTTTTGGTTGTTTTTTTAAACTGTATATAAAGGAAACAATTTTTCATGTCTTAAGGTAATCTTTCATTAATCATCAATTCACATAATTTCTGTCCAGGGTACAGGTACCCCAGCTAGTTTCAGTTAAAAGTAATTCTGTAGTACTTGTTTAATATTACTATATTGTGTAGTTGACGATAGCGTACCATTATTTCTATTAAAATCAAAGTCACTCTGAAATACCGTTGTTTGACACGTTTTTTAAATAAATAGCGCAAAAAACCTAAGCCTAGCAAGACATGGTACTTAGGGCATTCGATTCACAATGTACAAGTCCGAGTTTGAATCCAGTCGCTGAACATAATCGACTTTTCAGTTGTGGGGGGGGGGGCGTTATATGTGATGGGCAGTCACACCACTTGTTAGTAAATAGAAATCCAAGAGTTAGAGGTGGGTGATACTGACTACCTTCCCTCTCGTCTATCGCTTCAAAATTAGGGACAATTAGCTCCTTGTGCGAAACTTATCAAATAAAAAACATAAAATATTAAATTGTCGTTAATAAACTGATTAATTTGAAAATTTCATACCAGCCTTAAAACAAGACCGTAAGAGACTGAAGATGGAAAAGTTCGACCTATTGAATCAAATGAAACAACTGTATAGTACCCTGGAAGACAAAGAGAAGGAACTAAGAGATTTCATCAGGAACTACGAGCAGAGGATGAAAGAAAGTGATGAGAATTTGAAACAGGTCATTTTTTCATGCGATTATTAATGCCGTGTAGTCTAGAATACTAAACAAACTTTACAACTAACAGGCCTATTAGCCAGTTTCGATCTCGAGGTTCTGTCTAATAGACTATATTAACACTCCTACGAAAAGTCGTTTCTAGTCCTGATTTCTCCAAGCCCGTTCCCCTGGCTGTGGTTTCGCTAGATAGTAGATAGGGACAGTGGGAATCTCGTTAATCCATTCATTAATGGATTTAAATGGCAATTTCATTTAAATACAAAATTATTAGCCTAATATTAATAACGTTTCAAGTTGCTCTGGGGCCTATTAGGCCCCACTTTTCGTAGGAGTGTTAATGAGGTACTAAGTTTAAAAGTTCGAAGTCACAGTGACTACTAGTAAAATAAATAATTCGTTAAGAGTAAGAGTTTCCAAAGGTTAACCAGCCCTTTCTAGTGGCAGAAGTTTAACCCATTAGGCCTAATTATCTAGTAGCATTTTGGTTTTACTATTTTATTTAAGAAACCTTTAACTATCCTAAGAGTAAACAAGTAAAAATAAATTTACCTTGTGATCAATGGCGTAAAGCTAAGAATTAGTTCGTAAGTACGGAGTGTTTTAGTTATCGTTTCTGTCACGAGGTGGTGCGTGTGATAAAGTGTTTACGAAACGATAAGCTAAATGAAATGTACATAATATGTATGTCATTATGTTTTATTAAGATTTACTCCAAACATTTCAAATATTTGTTTGCCAGTTGGTTCGTTCACGGGAAGAAAGTGAGCGGGAAAAATGGAACATCGTGAAGCACGCGCGAGATGAAGCTGAACGTTCGTTAGCCTTATGTGCTCAGCTAGGCCTAAAGGACGCACATATTAGACAGCTTCAGGAAGAGTTAAACATGGTAAGACTGCTTTAACAGATAATATAATGTCTCTTATGGAAAATTCTTCAGACCAATAATAATACTTCTAAAGATGGCGTGAACAAGTGAATTTTTTGTCGCATACGCAGAATATTGTTTCAATAGAGACCTTGTGTTTGTTGACTTCATGTTGTATGTTTTACAGTGTAGAGCCAGTATTAACTTCCACTTGAATGTTTTAAGTGTTATGCTTGTGGTATCTTCAGATTGTATGTTTTACAGTGAAGTGCTGTGGTTATACAATGTTTTAGACATCATTATAATCTCCGCGTTAACAGTTCCGAGATAGGATGGGCTATTCTTCTGATGTCGACAGTTGTAGATATGGCCGCACTAATGGCTATCAAAGTCCGAACATGGTCTCTACTGGTCATGCCATGAACGGCCGTGACAGCGGCAATGCCCCCACACCAACCCCACCATCGTCATCTTTTGGAACTCCAGCTATAACGGTGAATGAAGACCAAAACTCTATCTATTGCTGTAAGTGTCAAAACCCAGTTCTAGCTTGTAAGTCAATGTTACTTCAGTAGATATTGTATGTAGTGAGGTCTGCTTTTGTTGTATACTTTTTCCTTATTGGCCGTTTAGTGTTAGAAGACTTTGGATACTTCAAACAAGAAATAATGAAATTCTAGGAGACTTAAAATGCAAGAAAAAAAATTAAACTTATAATATTCAAATTCTAGACGAAAAAAAAGGGGAAAAACAAAGTGTTATGGAACTCCAAACGCGGGGAAAACTTAAACAATAAAATGGTGTAAGACTTAAAATGTGAGAAACATTATGCTTAATGTTATGAAATACAACACTGTCAGTAGGTTATATTGGAAATTGATAAGTAGTGATGTTAAATATAGCTGTTAACCAGTTATACAGGGTGGCCCGTAAGTACCTACCCATCCACGAGTCTGTGTGCTGTCCTTCATTCTCGCTGCATAATATTATGCGACGTCATGTTCTGTAAGACATTTTCCTCAACATGGGCTTACATCGGCCATGTTTCTCTGAAAAAAAAAGAAACAAATTTATAATACATGCGTAATTGAATATAACATAATAACATATGGATGGGTAGGGACTTTTTGGGCCACCCTGTAGAGAATACTTGGATCACTAAACCTATTCTGAACAGATAACTAGTTATAAGAGATTACTTGGATCGCTAAGCCTGTACTGAACAGTTGACAATTAATTATAGAGATTACTTGGATCGCTAAGCCTATAATGAACAGCTGACAATTACTTATACAGATTGCTTGGTTCGCTAAGCCTATACTGAACAGCTGATAATTGGTTATACAGATTATACGAATCACTAAGCCTATGATGGATAAGGATATTGATTTATATTTAAAACTGCGCTTACCCTGATACACATTTGAATATGTCCGAGGCACTGATGTGTTATTGTTGAATAATCATATATAGATAAGTCAAAAGAAATGCAAAGCTGTGCAACCTCGGAGTACAATCAACAAAAACTGTTCGTTAAATTTAGAACATGGAAGATGTCCAATGGTGATATCAGGTTTTGTTTTTTGTACTTATATTATCATCATACTATATACAATGGATGTAGCGTGTATGTCATTATCTATGTATGTAACCAAAACTACTCTGCCGTTTATTGAATGGCACCAAGAACAAAAATTTATTAACAAATTCTACAATTGTGGTATTCAAGATACAAACAATTAAATAAATAATTAAGGTATGTGCAACAATCATTTCTTTATCACAATTTTAAATAAAAGTTCTTTCCTCACAACAAGAACACCAGTTTTACTAAGATTGTGAGAGTTTGATTATGTCTTTATTGATGTAATTTTTAAATATACTATAACAAATATCCCCAACTTGAATATATAGGAACATTATATCGATAATTTACATCAATAGGTTTAAAAATGTATCGCAGAACGGCTGGTATGGGTATTAACGCTTTTATTAATAGGAACAGAACAACATTTCGACCTTCGTAGGTCATTTTCAGGTTAACAAAGAAAGAGTTTGCAAGTGACCATTGGACACATGACCAAGGTCTTATGTATAAGTTAAAAAAAACTTAAGTAGCATTAAAAATATGAATGGCTTTTAAAAAACTAAAAACATTTCTAAGGTGGACAGTGTCACCATCACCAATAACACTGTGTAACATTATGGGCAAACCTTGGGACAGAACATGCTTAAAATGGTGCCGTCGTTGAGTATTGTAACGATGGCAAGAAAGTAAAATGTGGCTTATGGTGAACTGAATGTTACACAAACTACACAGTGGTGCATCAGTTCCAGATAACATAAAACGATGAGTTAAAAACTGTGACCAATGTGTAGTCTAATTAGAACAACTTCCTCTTTCCAATCCTTACGGAAGCAAGACGGCCAAAGTCCAATATATGGTTTTATTTAGAAAAGCTTTTTTTCGCGTTGCTCACTTCAAGTCGACTGCCAGCTGGCACGGAGCCAAGCCTTGAATACAGGACCATAGTCCATGTATGGAACAGGCACAGCAGTGATAGTGCCAGAGCAGATAGATTTAGCGGCGGTGTCAGCGAGCTCGTTCCCGCGAATACCAACTTGGCCCGGTATCCAGAAAAACTGGATAGAAGTAGATGTTAAAGAGAGATGGGCTAGTCAGTTTTGAATATCGGCGAGAACAGGATGTGAACCAACGTGAAGCGATTCCAGGGCCAGTAGAGAAGTAAGCGAGTTAGTATAAATACTGCAGTTGGAGTACTGCTTAGCTTCTATGTGATCCAGGACAAGAGAAATGGCATACAGTTTAGCAGTGAACACAGAAGGTGTAGAGGAGATTCTGCCCACAACCACCAAAGCACAACAAACCATGGCAGAGCCCACACAGTCACCTGATTTTGAACCATTTGTATAAATAGGAATGGAAGGATGGTTCGAAAGATGTTCAGCAAATAGCAGACAGTATTTCCAATCAGGAGTATCTACTTTTCTCAGATGACTTAAAGATAGGTCACAATTGGAGACTGTAAGAAGCCACGGTGGGATGGGCCGACCAGTGGAGACAGCAATGTTATACAAGGACAGACCCAATTCATTCAACTGTGCCTGGATACGAAGGCTAAAAAAGCAATGGCAGACCATCTGGTGTGAAAAAGCATGGCTCATCGAGTAAGGAAAATACAACCCCAGGTGGGATGCTTTGGTATGGAACGAAGTTTCGAAGCATATAGTAAAGACAGTTGCAAAGAAGGTTCATGAGACTCTGTGTATAAGCTTTGAACTGGGGAAGTGGGAAAAGCCCAAGTATAGAGTCGAAGTCTTTGATGATGAATAGGGTCCAGCATCTTTAAGGCCAATGGTCTGGCAGAGCCATAGACCAGTGATCCATGGTCGAGTTTCGATCAAATAAGAGCACGATATATCTTTAGCATAGAACGTCGATCTGCTTCCCAAGTGGTGGAAGAGAGGACACGGAGGATGTTCACTGCTTTTGTACATTTGACCCATAGCTGCTTGATGTGTGGTATAAAGGTCAGCTTATGGTCAAAGATAAGCCCCAAGAACTTAGTTTAAGAGACCACAGGCACCACAACTTCACCGATATGGAGTTCAGGATCAGGGTGAATACCCCATTGGCAGCAAAAGTGCCAACAGTTTTAGAGAGAGAGAAGGTAAAGCCTTTTGCTGTGGTCCACTTCAGTAAAGAATTGATGGCAGTCTGCCACCCAATATTCCTCATGTTCGATGACTGACATGAGATATGAAAGTCGTCGACATAGAGCCCGTTTGCAACAGTGAGAGTAAATTGTTCAGTGATGGCATTTATTTTTTTACTGAAAAGTGTGACACTCACAACACAGTCCTGAGGGACTCCAAGTTCCTATAGAAAAGAACAGGAAAGTGTCGAACCCACACGAACTCTGAATCTCCTGTCCATTAAAACATTTTTAATAAAATGGGCAAATTAGCCACGTAACCCATATATATAGAGGTTTTGCAAAATGCCATACCTCCATGTTGTATCATAAGCCTTCTCAATGTCAAAGAATATTGATACAAGATGTTGTTTGAGAAAAGCTTCGCTTATTGACGTTTCAAGTCAAATAAGGTGGTTCATGGTGGAGCACTGTCATCGGAACCCACTCTGGGTAGACGAGGGTAGGTGCTTTGATTCGAGGAACCAAACAAGACAAGCATTAACCTTCCTCTCTAAGGTTTTACAGAGACAGCTCATCAAAGCAATTGGACGGTAGTTTGATGGAATCTTGGGATCCTTCCCAGGCTTGGAGAAAGGTAGGACAATAGCCTGGCACTAGGCATCAGGAAAAACATTCTCCTGCCAGATCCGGTTAAAAACAATAAAAAAAATAGCAAGAGAAGCAGGAGATAGATGGAGCAGCATCTCATAGTGTATATCATCAGGTCCAACCAATGTACTGCCAGACTAACGAAGAGCCAGTTTGAGTTCCACCAGTGTAAAAGGACGATTATAGTCACAGAGACAATCAGCTCGAAAGGAAAGAGGTGATTGCTCTGCCCGATTCTTGATGGCTAAGAAGGTGGAAGAAGAAGCAGAAGTGCTAGATACCCAGCAAAAGCATTCATCTAGAGTACCGGCAATGCTCTGGGTATCAACCTCCATGGATCCTGCCCTGGATCGATTGGGCAGGTCTTTGCTGTTGGAAGGGGATTCCAGAGACTAAGGACATGAACGAATGATTGTTTGCATCTTGGGGTGAGAGAAGAAGATGGATCCCAGGAATTTTCTGTACCTGGAACCAAAAGATGTGGATCTTGAGGTTTGGTGGAAGGTATATAAGGGGCAGAGATAAGTGTTGAAGTTGATTCATAATTTTTTTTTACCATGGAAGTCAAAAGACTTTTCATTTGTTTGGAGAACGATTCTTTAGTAGGCACAGAGAGATCTGTCTGCACTCCCACAGTAATTATGGAACGAAGTGCAGCAGCATATGTCCGAGATTAGGTGGTGGACAGCAATTTTCGAGCCTCAGGATAGGTAATGTTATGAATCATTTTCAAATGCTGCACCTCTTTTTCTTCCAACCATTTAGGGCAAGAGCGAAAGTAGGATGGGTGAGAGCCATTGTAATTGATGTAATGAGGGTCTGTTTCACACTTGTAGGCATCATGGTCCTTGTCACTGCAACGAGCACACGTCAAGGAAACACAACATGACGTTTTTGAGTGACCGAACCTTTGACACTGGAAACATCGAAGAGGGTTTGGAATGTATGACTGTACTCTGCAATTGAGATAACCTGCCTTGCTGTTGGCAGTCGGACGTGGTGACGTAAAAGTGATAATGAGGGCATTGGTCGGCACCATAATTCCATCTTTGCGAGTGGAGATATGCCTCACTGCAGAAACTCCTTGGGTGTAGAAACCAGCGAGAATCTCCGACTCTGGGATGTTCTTCAAATCCCTCTCAACAATAACTCCTCGTGATGAATTCAAAGTAGCATGAGGTGTAACCTCAATAGGTATATCCCCAATTGCCTTTGAATGCAAGAGGAGTTCACTGTGTTGAGATGTGGATGTTTCCACCAATATGTCACCAGATCGAAGCTTCTTTGCTGACTATGCAGAGTTAGCAAGTCCCTCTAGTCCCTTCTGAATGAAAAAAGGGAGACATTTGCCTTAAAGGTTTGTCTGAAAATCAGTGCAATATAAGAAAGTGAGGTGCAACAGGTGGTACAGATGGTGAGGATTGTTGCTCAGAATCTCGAAGACGTGGTCATTTACCTATAGACTGTTTTTTTCACTATTTTATTAAAATTTTTAATCGGAGTATCCATAATAAAGAGAGGAAAATTTTGGTGCCCACTGACCCCACCCACCATGGAGCCCTATGAGGGGACGCACTACAATGTCAAACAAGGACACTGCAGCAACGCCAGGGTTTTGTGAGCACTATACCCAAACACCAGCATCCGATATAATGTCCACAACACCTGTTGAGAACATCCAACACTTGTACTTGGTTAACCATAGCCCGAGTGGACCAGCCGATTGACCCAAGGGGGGCCACCCCAAGGCCGCCCGTGTACAGGAATTCAAGGCCAAAGTGGTGTGTTAGGGTTGGACTCCTCAACCACCAGGATTCTCTCCTCCTCTTCACGGGTTGCCACGCACGGCAAACACGTGGGTGGAAGTTTAGACCCCAGAGGAGGTAAACTGAAAGAACAGAACCTTCCCTGGGGTCCCCTCACCACGTACAGGAATCCACACTGAGGGGTATAAATTATGTTGGTGTGTTTGTCAGTATAGTTTTTACGTAGTATGTATGGACTTAGGTTTGTACCTAATTTTTGAATAAATGTAATGTTTACTGGAATGTTGTGTTTTAAGTTTTTTTCTAAATGTTGGTTTCTCTTTCGCTGATGCCTGGAACGTGGTATGCAGCAGTGTAATGTTTTGTAGTTTGTTATATCTTGCGATTTATTGTTGTTTGTTAGTTGTTGTTCTAAGTATGTGCGTAGCCACAAAACTATATTCACCCGATAAAATTAACGATGAAATCAACAAAATAAAAAACACTTTATCAACATCAACAAATTAGTCCATTGTTTGGGCTTTAGTTTTGTACCTGCTTTTTGAATAGATTTGATGTTTATTGGAATTTTGTGTTTTGTTATGAGTTTTTTCTCTCCAAATGTGTGTTTTTTTTTCTGATGTCGGGAACATATGGTATGCAGCAGTATAAGGTTTTGTAGTTTGTTGTACCTTGGGATTTATTGTTGTTGGTCCAGGTGTGTGCGTATAATTTTTTCTACGGTTTTTTGAGAAAATTTGTTGATGTTGATAAAGTATTGTTTTATTTTGTTGATTTCATCTTTAATTTTATCATGTGAGCATAGTTTCGTGGCTGTGTATATTTGGTTTTTTTATATGTTAACATCGTTTAATTTTATCGAAAAAATAACCAACATTTGGAAAAAAAACTTATAATAAAACATAACATTCCAGTAAACACCAAATTTATTCAAAAACCAGGTACAAAACTAAAGTCCATATTATGTAAAAACTATACTGACAAACACAACACCAACATTATGTATAAAATACAATGCAACAACTGCCACGACTTCCATATTGAAGAAACAAGCAGAAAAATAGAAACTAGATTCAAAGAACGCACAATAAAAAACACCTTAACACATTTTTCAACACTGCAAATCAAACAAACACAACATAAGCATACAAAACACCCAAATAGTAAGTAGGGAAACAAATATAGAAAAACGCAAAATCAAAGATGCTCCACTCATACAGCAACTAAAACTAATATTAAACCAATATAAAGGAACACCTTTATACCTATACTAATTAGTAACCTAACATCCAACTGCAACGCCCCTACAATCCCGTACCCGTTTATACTCTCGTCCCTAAGACGTGTCCGGCAACGGTCACTTATAAATTCTCTCTTTGTTTACCTGAAAATGACCCACGAAGGTCGAAATGTTGTTCTGTTTCTATCAATAAAAGTATTAATACCCATGCCAGCCGTTCTAAGATACATTTTTATTTCAAGTGAGTTTCTCGTCATCAAGAATTGTTGTAATATTTTTTTATATTAACAATAGCATTGTGATAATGCTCTTGTTGTGTTTTCCGTATTTAAATTACTATCACTGTGATATCTATTATGCTTTATTTCCGTATTTAGCTGTTTCATCACCAAGAGACACACAGCGACCGTCTCTTCCTGGTTTGTCTCGCTCAGCCGAGGAAATCTACGTCACCAGCAGCAGTATTTCTGACTTCAGCACCGGAAAGAAAACCCGAAAGAGAAAGGAAGGGAAAGGAACTTGGGGCTCTATAACGCGTGTCTTTTCTAGAGGGCGTCACCGTAAAGGCTTAGATCCAAACATGTTTGATAGTAAGAAAGTTACGGGCTATTACAATTTCTGTTACAAAAATCATTAAAGACAGTTACTTTCAGTCGATTGTAATTCGAGTACGGGCATTCTCTCTTGAGAAATTTGATAAAGTAAGATAGGCTACATGGTGAAAATGTTCCACCTATGCTAAAGTTGCCATATGACACTTATTGTCAGTATGGGTTGAACAGTGTTGGAAGTATTCCAACTGTGCTAAAGTTGCCATATGACACTCATTATCAGTATGAGTTGAACAGTGCTGGAAGCATTCCAACTGTGCTAATGTTGCCATATGACACTCATTATAGGTATGGGTTGAACAGTGCTGGAAGTATTTCAACTGTGCTAAAGTTGCCATATGATACTCATTGTCAGTGTGGGTTGAACAGTGCTGGAAGTGTCCCAACTGTGCTAAAGTTGCCATATGACACTCATTGTCAGTATGAGTTGAACAGTGCTGGAAGTATTCTAACTGTGCTAAAGTTGCTATGTGACACTCATTGTCGGTATGGGTTGAACAGTGCTGGAAGTATTTCAACTGTGCTAAAGTTGCCATATGACACTCATTGTCTGTATGGGTTGAACAGTGCTGAAAGTGTTCGAACTGTGCTAAAGTTACCATATGATGACACTCATTGTGGTATGGGTTGAACAATGCTGGAAGTGTTTCAATTGTGTTAAAGTTGCCGGTATTACCATTGGTATGGGTTAGGTACACTGGGAGTTATTTCCAATCATAATGAGATGTGTTATGTCATGCAGCAGCAACATAGCCACATCATTTGTTTTATATAGCAGCTCCCCAGTGGCACAATGATATGTCTGCAGACTTACAACACTAAAATGTGGGTTTTGATACCTGTAGCGGGCAGAGCAGAGGTTGCTCATTGTGTTGCTTTATGCTTAATTACAAACAAACAAACAAACACTTTTGTATAGCAAGGACGCTTTAACTTGTGGACACCAGAGGACTGCTCACCTATAAGAACTCTCAAAATTATATACATTTTTATTTAAAAAAAAACAGATATTGGAGTTAGGTGTGGCCTGCTTATTAAAATGTTGAACTGAGAATCCAATTATCCATAGTTTGTGTCTCTTTGCCACATGCCGTGCCTCATGCTTTGGGGTTTTGATGCATTATAAGTGTCAATGAAATCTTACTGTAGTGGGTGCTTGTTTAGTAACTGCCTTCCCTCTAGTCTAGATGTTCAATAATAGGGACAGCTTTTTAACTTTCTAAGAAGTTCTGAAATAAACGTACAAAAAGCATTTTTAAAACACTTTAATGTGTGTATATGGCTATACTTTGGTTAAGGAAGATATAGACTTCTCGGAATAGTAAAGGTGCACTTGAGAATTATTACAGTAGTGATCAAAACAATGTACCTGTTTTTTTTTTGTCTTCCTTACTGTAAAAGCTGTAAATTGTAATAAAACAATTCTTATAAACTCAACTAAACTAAAGATGATACTCTCAAAAATAAATAATGCTGTTGCTTTTTTTCTGTAGTAAATTCTAATTTCCTATATCCTGTAAGTATAATATTGTACATAAACACTGTTACCTATAACATTCAAACTGTCGTATTGGCCCGATTATAAGGCAATGATTTTGATTAATAATTGGGCTGTAAAATTCATAGTCTCCTTCTAATACATTTTAATACATTTTTTTTCTTTTAGGCTAATGATTTTTTTGAAGTTTAAAAAAATTGTCATTATTCAGTAAATCACTAGTTTACTTTCGTTGGCACTAGGTGGCAGCTCAGACCAAAGGTCTTCATGGTCACCTCAGAGTAGCCTTTGTGCTAGCCCGTTAACAGAAGACAGCTATAATGAGAAATTAAAGCTACTAGAAGAAGCTCAGGAAACTCCAATGGAAAAGTGGAAAGCTGCGACTGTTCTTTCCTGGTTGGAAGTCTCCTTGGGAATGCCACAATATGGTTCTAAATGTGCTGAGAACATTAAGAGTGGAAAGGTGACCTTCCTGTTTCTTCCTACAGTTCAATTTTACTGCGACTAATAACCAACAAGTGCTGGAAAACTCTCCTCCTGATATATCAAATAGATGGTGTTATGACCCTTTCAGCTGTGACAAAAGTAATACGGACAATGACAGAATGGATTCCTACTTTACGAGGAAATTGTACCAGTAGAATGATTTGTTTGTTGATGAGTTCACTAGAATAAGTATTAACTGTTATAAAAGAAACATAGATCCTGAAAATGAGAGATGGAAGGTTTTTGAAATATCGTCATCCTCACGTGTTTTTTGTTGTTGTTTTTTTACAATAAGCAGTTGTTTTATTCCAGTATATTCATCATTACTATTCTACCTGAATAATCTGTCAGTTTGCTGTTTATTTTATAAGAAGACTAATCATTAATTTAAGGTTTAAGTTGATGTGGTTTCTGAAACAATAGCTGTAAGTAGTAGTTCAGATGTTTTGATAACTTTACAACTGATGAACCCTTACCAGTTTCTCAGTATAAAGTCTGATGGACTGTAGTCTGAGGTTTGATAGGCTGTAGTCGATAGGGCTTGGCATGGCCAGTTGGTTAAGGCACTTGCCTCGTAATCTGAGGGTCACGGGTTCGAATCCCCGTCACACCAAAATGCTCGCCCTTTCAGCTGTGGGGGTGTTATATGTTTCAATCAATCCCACTATTCGTTAGTAAAAGAGTAGCCCAAGAGTTGGCAGTAGATGGTGATGACTAACTGCCTTTCCTGTAGTCTTACACTGCTAAATTAGGGGCGGCTAGTGCAGGTAGCTGTGTAGCTTTGCGAGAAATTAAAAAAAAACAAAAGAAACTGTAGTCGATAGTCTAACAGTCTGATAGGTTGTAGTTGATGGACTGTAGTTTATAGTTTGACAGGCTTTAGTTTATGGTCTGATATTTTTGGCTCAGACTTTTGTTAGCTAGTCAGTTTACACTTTGAGGTTCAAACTCTGCTGGTGTGGTGTGAAAGGTGTTTGTAAAGAGTTGTTTATGCAAATGGTGCCATGCTACAAAGTACATAATGTGTGAGCATTGTAGATAATTTAATGAAAGTAATTTTAGAGATCAAGTAAAGAAAACTATTTATGGATTGTATTTTATTGGCTTCTGTGGATTTTACTTACTTTATGACATTCAGGAATTATTACAACTTTTCATAAATTACGATGTGTTTTTTACAACAAATCTTCTCATCTTTTGACCACAACTACTTTGTAATTTAGGTACTGTACTAGTTTTCTGAAAACTTGCCCCTGAGTATGCTAGTTCACCTTTCAGAATGTAGCTACTGTTTAAGATCTGTGATCTGGTGTCTATTCAGAGACACATTACTTTAAGCAATATTTTAATTTGTTAACTTTTATTTTAAGTTGCTATAATCAATTTTAACAGTTACAAGATTATTAAATATTTTTAATTGAAAAAGGGGAAACGAGGATCTTAAAAAAATACCCCAGAAACAAGATACGTAGATTAAAGTGAAAATATAATTGCTAAAAGTAGTAAACAAACAGGCTAAAGGTTTGAATAATAGTATAGATATTATTTCCTTAAGCTACAAATCCTTATTTTGACTCTCCTAAATATAACAGTTGTTAGAAATGGGGTCAAAATAGAAATTGTTTGCCACTTCTTCTCGTCATTTTCCAGGATGGCTACTATACCTGCAGTATCTATAAAACTCACAATTGTGTCTAGTTGGCTATAATTTGACACTTATCATCAGTCGTCACCGTGATTGCCAATCCGATGCTTGAAACTGAGCTTTGTACTATCTTTTAAACTACAGTTTAAAGATTTTTTGTTGTGGGAGACAGTCTAGACATTTGTATACCTTTGACATGTTTGTGTAATGGGGCCCAAATTGATCATGTAGTGGTAAAAACCATGATCCTGTTAGCAGCATTGTGTCTGAGAAACTATACATATAACCAAATGAAATGTGACATCAGTACAGTTGCAACAGTAAGTTAACTACTACTGTTCATGTGTTATGCCTATCATATGAATATTAAATTACATCTGTGGCCTGCAAGCAGCCACATATGCATGCTTGTATATTAAATTATGAGGCTCTACATAAATTCCAGACTACATTAAAATGATTGTGTGTCAATAGTTATACAACTGCTATTACTTGCTGGGTAGTCAAATAAACTTGAATACAACCCTACACAATGGGAAATTATGCATTTAGCAATGTTGCCAAGGTTTTAATACAATACTCACAGCCATGTTTGCTGTAGGCTGGCAAAAGAGTATTAAATAATTATAGAGAAGAACAAATGCATGATCATTATTATGAACTACTACCATGAATCATGATTTTTTTTCTACTGTACTGTTGATTAAAACTGCTTATAGAAGATTAATAGAATCATTATCTAGCTTTGTACCCTAGGTTGAAAACATTCAACTCTTTATGTTTACAGGTTCTTTTAGAGTTGTCTGATGAGGAGATGGAAGTTGGGCTTGGAATAACCAATGCAATGCACAGAAGGAAACTTCGACTTGCAATTGAAGAGCACAGAGATCCATCTTCATGGTAAGGATTTCTTAAAAATAATTAAAATGGCAAAACTCCAAATTGACTCTTGTTCTGTTGAAATATGTAGAATGTTTGGAACTCATTTAAGGTCTGCATGTTTTACATGTGCTTCATGCTTTATATAGTTTTATTTGAAATTATTATACTTTCTACAAACTGATGTCAAAGTAATGATTGAATTATCTTGTAATGTGAAAAGTTATAATAATAAGTCTTGTTAGGCTGATATGTCACATTAATTCTTTTATTTTCATCAAATATCATAAATTCACTATCTAAATAGTTGTCATTGGCATTAGATCTCATAGAATGCTTTGCAAATTGTTAAGTCTTTTCCTAGCATTTAACCATTTTAATTAAAGGCACTATGTGTTATCTGCTGTCAATATTCACTTTTTCATATCTTTTTGCTACATAATTTGTTGTCACTGATACAGTAGTCCTGCTTATATCAAATTATTTTTTTCCTTTTTTTTAAATTTATTTTCAGCTTGAATCCAAAAATCAACCTTCTCTCTCATATCTGGATGGTAGAGGAATGGTTACCAAGTTTAGGCTTATCCATGTACAGTGAAGCTTTCAAGTTTCAACTTATGGATGGAAGGGTTCTTGATACGCTCACCAAGAAAGATCTCGAAAAATATCTCAATGTCTCTCGAAAATTTCACCAAACTAGCCTCATGCATGCCATTCACTTGCTTCGTATCGTGAAATTTGATAAACAGGTCTGTCTTATAGTGGACACTGTTCCTCACACTGCAAATTTATTAGTTATTTTCTTGTTAAACCAAGGTTCCCTTTATAATAGAATTTTTGTAGCCTAGCGGTTAACATACCCTTACTGTAAATCCAAGGATCTCTGGTTAGTCGTAGCATAGTGGTTAATATACACCTGCTATAAATCCAAGGATTTATAGTTTGTAACCCACCAATAATAGGTTAGTGGTAAAGATATCCATACTTTGGATCAAATATTTCACCATTCGTAACTCATTTCTGCTAAAACATACTCTACACTTTGAAACTTTCTTTGCATTATAAGAATGACAGTCAAATCCCCCTATTTAGTCAGATGTGAGTTGACAGTGAGCACTGCTGATTAATTGCTTTTCCTCTAGTCCATCAATTTAAGTTGTATGTAGCTTTATGCTAAATTCTGAAACAGGTAAACCATTTGTTTTGTAAATGTCTAAAAACCCATTAGATTGTTTTCTGGGATGGCCCGATAAAGACAGTTCAGTTGTTGATGCTTCAAATTGAGATAAGTCAATTTTTTACTTGGCCAAAACTTTCTTTCTTGAGCAGTAAACGAAAGTCATCAGCTATCAGTTGATTTAAATTAGTTGAATTTGATGAATGAAAACTGTTTGTCACAAAATAAGGTTACAAACACAATTTAAGTATTTTAGAGTATTCTCTGCATTTCAACATATATTACATGGCCAAAAGTATGTGGACACCCTTTCTAATTAGTGAGTTTGGTATTTCAGCCACATAAATTGCTAACAGATGCATAAAGTCAATCATACAGCCGTGCACTCTCCATAGACAAACATTGGCAATAGAATAGGTCATACTGAAGAGCTCAGTGACTTTCAACGTGGCATTGTCATAGGATGCTACCTTTCCAACAAGTCAGTTCATCAAATTTCTGCCATGCTAAAGTTATCACGGTTAACTGTAAGTACTGTTATTGTGAAGTGGAAATGTCAAGGAGTAACAACAGCTCAGTGATGAAGCAGTAGGCCACACAAGGGTAAGATCACCATGTGCAGTGCCAAGTGAAGACTAGAGTGGTGTAAAGCACACTGCCATTGGACTCTGGAGCAATGGAAATTCATTTTCTGGGGTGATGAATCATGTTTCACTATCTGGCAGTCTTACAGATGACTCTAGGTTTGGTGGATGCTAGGAAAATGCTACCTGCCTGAATGCATAGTGCCAACTGTAAAGTTTTGTGGAGGAGGAACAATGGTCTGGATCTGTTTTTCATGGTTGGGGGTAGGCTCTTTAGTTCCAGTGAAGGGAAATCTTATGCTACAGCATACAGTGATTTTCTAGAGAATTGTGTGCTTCCAACTTTGTGTTAACAGTTTGGGGAAGGTCCTTTTTTGTTTCAGCATGACAATGCCCCCATGCACAAAGCAAAGTCTATAAAGACATGGTTTTCCGAGGTTGGTATAGAAGAACTTGACTGGCCTGCTCAAAACCATGAACTCAACCACATCGAACACATTTGGGATAATTTGGAATGCCGACTGCGAGCCAGGCCTTCTCTACCGATGTCAGTGCCTGACCTCACTAATGCTCTTGTGGCTGAATAGGAGCAAATCCCCGCAGCCATGTTTCAAAATCTAGTGAAAAACCTTCCCAGAAGAGTGGAGGCTATTATAGCAGCAAAGGGGAGATCAACTCCATATTAATGCCCATGGTTTTGGAATGAGATGTTCAACAAGCACATATGGGTGTCCACATATGTTTGGCCATGTAGTATATCTCTCTAGTCAGTTACTTGTTTTTGAGTTTTTTGGTAATAATTCTCAGAATACGTAAAAGCAACAATGAATGTCCAATATAGATGAGGTCTTTTGCCTAATGCAAAGCTCAACAGGTCAGCTGGGATATAGTGATAGTTGTAGTCTAAACACCATTTATATTATGAGTTCCATAAACAACTGTTATGGTGTGAACAGGTTTAGTTAAGTGAATTGTAATTATTACTTATTTTAAATGATTTAATATCCAGAATTAGGCTAAGGATTAGCAACAAAATATTATTTGTTTATTCTTTATGCCAATTATTTATTTTTATTATCTTTTTTTACTTAATGTTGCCATCATTTAGAAGATCTATCAAGCTGTCCTTTTGTTGCTTCATTTAGTTTAGTACTTATATTTTTTAAACATTTTCAGAATCAATTTCTTTGTGATTTGCTGTAACACTTCTGTGTTAACTATTCATTATATTAATGAATAGTATTGATTTTGACTGGGTAATACGGGTTATGTTTATTATTATTGACATTAACTTCTGATTATTGTAAACAATATACTTAAAACTAATTATTAAACTGGCATAAAAATATTTTTCAGCATTATCTATTAGTGTTTTAAACGTGAAATATACTGAGCAAACTTACCATTTAAAATGTAATACATTTAATGTTTATTGCTTAAGATAATTTTTCACTTTAACAAGTCTTGACATTGTTACAAATTCCACAGGTACTAGAACAACGCAGATCACGATCTGAACATATGGACCTTGACCCCTTGGTTTGGACTAATCAGAGGTTTATTAAATGGGTTCAAAGTATTGATTTAGTGGTAAGTCTTCATAGAAATGATACATTTTTGTTATTTTGTTACTCATTTATTTCAGTCATTCACACTAAATAATTTCAATCCTTTAAACTACTGACTGGTTCTAATCATTTATAATATTGATTGGTTTCAATCATTTATAATAGTGAATGGTTTCAATCCTTTACTCTACTGGGTCATTCCATGTCAAACCATCCAGATTTTGGAAAATTTTCCAGGTTACCCCCTCAGAATGGCTTGAAAAAATTCACATGTGCTCATCTAACCATATAATGAAAAACTGCCAATGGTTAGATCAATATCTCTAATAGTTTCTGATTTACAGCCCTGTAAAATTTAATTAATTTTGTTTTAAATTTGGTGAATTCATTTTCGGGCAATTTTGGCTGCTTAAAGCAGCAAGAGTAATGGTGGTAGAAGGCTGAAATTTGCTACACTTACTGAATGAATCTCATAGAATTCAAAAAATGGTCTCAAACCAAGATTATCTCTCTTAGGATTTTTGTAGCGAGGCTGTAAAATCACCTGAAAACCCAGAATCATCAAAAATATTGTTTATTTAATAAGCCATAGCTCTAAGACGGAATATGATACAAAGCTTATTTTGTTTCCAAATTTCCTATAACATATCAGTTAATAAATCAGCAATTGTTGTAATTAAAAGTCTATTAGATCTCCTGTAAAAAAATGTAGTTGCATGCAACTTTTTATGCTTTAGCTAAAAGTAGCCCTACTTCAGGCCACAGTTTGACCATGTCACCAGTTATTCAGCCTTTTCAGATTTTTACCATATATTCTTACATCTCTGAATATGATCTACAAAAAAAATCAAGATGGTGTTCAACCTACTTTTTCAGTTATAAATTTTAAAGTATCCTCTGACCATATGTTTGTTATGTAAAAAAATTTGGTTCTGGTGTGGTACTGTGTGCAAATATATCCATACAATTTTGAAAAATACCTCTCAGAACTTTATGAATGCCACAGAAATATTCTAACCAGCCTTTCACAATGTTAAATAATGAAGTTGCAAGAAACAAGAAAGAATTAATTCATTTCTGAACAAGTTTATTGGCATAACTAGTTGGATCACATGGCAATGCAAATATATTGTGTATGCATTGCAGTTATGCAGATATGGCTGAGTTCCTTCAGTGGAAAATGAATCCAGTCTTTTTTGGTCCAGTTTTATGGCAATACTTCCTTAAGTGACATGGATCAGCTAAATGAGTTCCTATACTGCACTCAGGTAAATCATGCATACCCTCCATCTCAGTGGTCATAATGGTCTGATAACCCATGAGATTACATCACTGGCTTTTATACTGATCCATTATTGTGCAATAAATTAGGATTATGTCATCATCAAAATTTCTTCAATTATTAACACTCCTACGGAAAGTGGGGTCTAATAGGCCCCAGAGCAACTTGAAAGGTTATTAATATTAGGCTAATAATTTAAATATTAAATATGAAATTGTATTTCATTTAAATACAAATTTATTAGCCTAATATTAATAACCTTTCAAGTTGCTCTGGGGCCTATTAGGCCCCACTTTTTGTAGGAGTGTTAAAAGAATCTGGCCATTCTTGTGCAATGTGACCAGATGTGTTTGGACAGATTTCTAATGTTTCAGGATGATGTAAGAAAAAAAGTCGCTGGTTGTACAGTATATGATAATAAATTAAATAAATATTACAGATGTATTGTTTATCTGAAGTTTATTGTTTATCATTATTGCATTTATATATTCGGTTGAAGTGAAAGTATTTACCAGAAGTGAACTTTTGTGTAACACATTAATTGTGTAATACTGAAGCAATCAATAGGACCATGGTTTCCTACACAGACTGCAGAAATAAGATCTCAACATTCCCAAACAACCAGTTTTTTTTACAAATATGTAATTCAAATAAATCAATTAGTTTATTTAGGCTTCCTGTTAATTTATTATTTTTCACAACCTTGATTTTTTTGAAGATCATGTTCAGAGATGTAAGAATATATAGTAAAGGCTGATAAGAATGGTCAGAGGTAACTTTAAAAACTTATAACTCAAAAAGTAGGTTGAACACCATCTTGCTGTCATATTGTAATACCCAAACTTTAATGTTTGTTCAACATACTGTTATACTGTAGTACACAAACGTTGTTTGTCTATCTTACTGTCATATTGTAGTACCCAAACATTAATGTTTGTCCAATTTACTGTGTTATTGTAGTACCCAATATCGTAGATCATTTACCGAATATTTGTCCAACCTACTGTTATACTGTAGTACCCCAACATTAATGTTTGTCGAGCCTACTGTCATATTGTCGTACCCAAACATTAATGTGTCCAATTTACTGTGATATTGTTGTACCCAAACATTAATGTTTGCCCAACCAACTGTCAAATTGTAGTACCCAAATATTAAAGATTATTTACAAACATTTGTTAAACATACTGTTATACTATAGTACCCCAGCATTGTTGATCCAACCTACTTTCATACTGTAGTATGCAAACATCAATATTTGCCCAACCTACTGTCATATTGTAGTAACCCAATATTAAATATCATTTACCTTATGTTTGTCCAACATACTGTTATACTGTAGTACCCCATCATTAATGGTTTTCCAACCTACTGTCATATTGTAGTACCCAAACTAATGTTTGTCCAAATTGCTATCATACTGTAATACCCAAACATTCACGTGTGTCCAACCTACTACCATATTGTAGTAACCCAATATTAAAGATCATTTACCAAATGTTTGTCCAACCTACTGTTATACTGTAGTACCTTAACATTAACGTTTGTCCAACCTACTGTCATACTGTAGCACCCAAACATTGTTTGTCCAACCTACAGTTATACTGTAGTAACCAAACATTAATGTTTGTCCTACTTACTGTCATATTATAGTACTCAAACATTAAAGTTTGTCCAACCTACTGTCATATTGTAATAACCAAACATTAAAGATCATTTACCAAATGTCCGTCCAATTTACTGTTATACTGTAGTACCCCAGCATTAATATTTGTCTAACCTACTGTCATATTGTATTATCCAAACATTAATGTTTCTCCAACCTACTGTCATATTTTAGTACCCCAACGTTAAGGTTCATTCATCAAATGTTTGTCCAACCCACTGTCATATTGTAGTACCCAAATATTAAAGATTATTTACAAACATTTGTCCAACCTTCTGTCATACTGTAGTACCCAAACATTGTTTCTCCAACCTACTGTTATACTGTAGTACCCCAGCATTAATGTGTGACCAACCTACTGTCATACTGTAGTACCCAAACGTTCTTTGTCCAACTTACTGTCAAGTTGTAATAGCCAAACATTAATATTTGTCCAACCTATTGTGATACTGTAGTACCCAAACATTAATGTGTGTCCAACCTACAGTCATATTGTAGTACCCCAAAATTAAAGATCATTTATCATATGTTTGTCCAACATACTGTTTTACTGTCGTACTCCATCATTAATGGTTGTCCAACCTACTGTCATACTGTAGTACCCAAACATTAAAGATCATTTACAAACACTTGTTCCACCTAGTGTTATACTGTAGTACCCTAGCATTAATGTTTGTCTAACCTACTGTTATACTGTGGTACCCAAACATTGTTTGTCTATCGTACTGTCATATTGTAGTACCGAAACATTAATGTTTGTCCACTGTAGTACCCCAGCATTTATATTTGTTCAACCTACTGTTATACTGTGGTACCCAAACATTGTTTGTCTATCATACTGTCATATTGTAGTACCCCAGCATTAATGTTTGTCTAACCTATTGTTATACTGTGGTACCCAAACATTGTTTGTCTATCGTACTGTCATATTGTAGTACCGAAACATTAATGTTTGTCCACTGTAGTACCCCAGCATTAATATTTGTCCAACCTACTGTCATATTGTATTATCCAAGCATTAGTATTTGTCCAACCTACTGTCATATTGTAGTACCCAAACATTAGTGTGTTCAACCTACTGTAATATTGTAGTACCCAAACATAAATGTTTCTCCAAACTGCTGTCATATTGTAATACACAAATATTAATGTTTGTCCAACCTACTGTTATACTGTAGTACCCAAACCTAACATTAAAGATCATTTACCAAATGTTTGTCCAACCTACTGTCAAACTGTAGTACCTACACATTAAAGATCATTTACAAACATTTGTCCAACCTAGTGTTACACTATAGTACCCCAGCATTAATGTTTGTCTAACCTACTGTTATACTGTGGTACCCAAATGTTGTCTATCGTACTATCATATTGTAGTACTGAAACATTAATATTTGTCCAACCTACTGTCATATTGTAGTACCAGAACATTATTGTTTGTCCATCTTTCTGTCATATTATGGTACTCAAACATTAAAGTTTGCCCAACCCTTTGTCATATTGTTGTAACCAAACATTAAAGATCATTTAGCAAATGTTTGTTCAATTTACTGTTACACTGTAATAACCCCCATCATTAATGTTTGTCAATCCTACTGTCATATTGTGGTACACAAACATTAATGTTTCTCCAAAATGCTGTCATATTGTAGTACCCCAACGTTAAAGTTAATTTATCAAACATTTGTCCAACCCACTGTCGAATTTTAGTACTCAAATATTAAAGATTATTTACAAATGTTTGTCCAACCCAGTCATATTTTAGTACCCAAATATTAAAGATTATTTACAAACATTTGTCCTATCTTCTGTTACACTGTAGTACCCCAGCATTCTTTGTCCAACCTACTGTCCTACTGTAGTTCCCAAACATTAATGTTTGTCCAACCTACTTTCATATTCTAGTACCCCAGCATTAATGATTGTCCAGTTTACTGTCATATTGTTGTTCCCAAATATTAAAGATCCTTTACAATCATTTCTTCAACCTACTGTTATACTGTAGTTTCCCAGCATTAATGTCTGACCAACCTAGTGTCATCCTGTAGCACCCAAACTTAATGCTTGTCTAACCTAATGTTATATTGTAAGTACCCAAACATTAATGTTTGTCGAACCTGCTGTTATGTTGTATTACCCAAACGTTGTTTGTCCAACTTACTGTCATACTGTAATAGCCAAACATTAATTTGTCCAACCTACTGTCATATTGTAGTACCCAAACATTAATGTGTGTCCAACCTACAGTCATATTGCAGTACCCAAATGCTAAATATCATTTATCAAATGTTTGTCCAACCCATTGTCACATTGTAGTACCCAACAGTTAAAGATTATTTACAAACATTTTCCAACCTACTGTCATATTGCAGTAACCTTACATTAAAGATTATTTACAAACATTTGTCCAGCCTAGTGTATTAATGTTTGTCCAACCTACTATCATATTGTAGTATCCCAACATTGTTTCTCCAACCTGCTGTCATATTGTAATATCCAAACATTAATGTTTGTCCAACTTACTGTCATGTTGTACCCAAACATTAACGTATCGAGCCTACTGTGATATTGTAGTACCCAAACATTAATGTTTGTCCAATCTACTCTTATATTGTTGTACCCAAACATTAATTGTTCTCCAACCTATTGACACACTGTAGTAACCAAACATTGATGTATGTCCAACCTACTGTCATATTGTAGTAGCCAAACATTAATATTTGTCCAACCTACTGTGATACTGTAGTACCCAAACATTAATGTTTGCCCAACCTTCTGTCATATTGTAGTTGCCAAACATTAATATTTGTCCAAACTACTGTGATGCTGTAGCACCCAAACATTAATGTTTGCCCAACCTTCTGTCATATTGTAGTAACCCAACATCAAAGATCATTTACCAGATGTTTGTCCAACGTATTGTAATTCTGTAGTACCCTATCATTAATGTTTGCCCAAACACTGTTATACTGTACTGCCCCATTATTAATGTTTGTCCACTCCTCTGTCTCACTGTATAACCCAAACATTAATATTTGTCCAACCTACTGTCATATTGTAGTACCCAAATATTGATGTTTGTCCAACCTGTCATATTGTGGTACCTCAATCTTTAAGATCATTTATCAAATGTTTATGCAACTTACTCTCATATTGTAGTACCTTAATATTAAAGATAATTTACTAAATGTTTGTCCAACCTACTGTCATATTGTAGTACCCAAACATTAATGTGTCCAACCAACTGTGATATTGTCGTACCTGAACATTAATGTTTGTCCAATCTATTGTGATACTGTGGTACCCAAACGTTAATGTTTCTCCAACCTACTGTCACATTGTATTACCCAAATATTAATTGTTCTCCAACCTATTGACACACTGTAGTAACCAAACATTGATGTATGTCTAACCTGCTGTCATATTGTAGTAGCCAAACATTAATATTTGTCCAACCTACTGTGATACTGTAGTACCCAAACATTAATGTTTGCCCAACCTTCTGTCATATTGTAGTAGCCAAATATTAATATTTGTCCAACCTACTGTGATACTGTAGTACCCAAACATTAATGTTTGCCCAATCTACTGTAATATTGTAGCATCCCACACCATTTGTACAGTAAAATAGTCAAGAATTTTATGTCATCACTAAACTTCTCTGATTATACCCTATTAATATTAAATAACATGATGCAAAGGTCTAAGCACTGACCACTGTCCATTTGTAAGAAAGGTCTTGACTGATTGGACTCCATTAAAAATATTTTTTTTGCATTATTACACTTACCAACATTCAGTACAATTAACTAATCTCTCCCTAACATTTCCTGGTTGATCTTTTTCTCCATAATCTTCTGTGAAGCATCAGAAAAAAGCTTTAAGGAGGTGTTATATTTACATCCTTTCTGTCCTCTGGATAATAATTAATGTAATCATTAAAGTTAGGTTAGTAGGGATAAATACTCTCACATGTTTTTATATTACAATCAAATTACGTATTTTCAAAGCTTCTTTATCAGATTCTCGATTATTTTTCCCTACAACAGTAAAACTATCTAATATATATATATACAATATTTTCTTATTATCTCCTTTAAAAATAAAAGTGACAGTATTAGTTCTCCAACCCGAAGGCACCTGACCAGTGCTCAGTGAAATGAAAGAGATGCACTTAATCATGATCTGAGACCTTTAAATGAAAACATTATTTGATGCATATAACTTACGTGTTTTTAATATCCAAGTTTTCAAATGAACACTAAGGGATTAATTTCTAGAGGATTCTCATCAGTTGTAGTATTTCTTATTGAATGGTAAAGTATATGTCATTTACAAGCATAACAATCCCATTTCTATCCCTTAATGTCCTAATCTCCATTTTAACATGTGTAGAAGTATGTTTGTTGTTACTTTTAACACTGTTCTTTCTCATGGACTCTTCCCAAGTGTAAATCTACCAACCAGTCTGTCAATTTGACCTATGTAATCTTGTATTAATTATCTCTAATTTGTCAACTATGTTCAATCTTCCTTGTTATCATTTTACTATTTCTATTTTGAATTTTAAAATATTTTTTATTTCTTTTACATCTGTTTTAACTCCTTATCTCAATTCATAATGATAAATATTTTTCTACAGACTCAGTGCTGTCTTTCCAAAAATTAGGGATTCAAATTTTGTTTTTCTTCATTTCAACATAAAACCTGAACACTGTTCCTCAAATGTTTGCCCACTACAATTCCTGAAATGATATCTTCAATAGTACTTAACAGAGCATTAAGTTATTTGTCTGTTGGCTAATATGTAACTTATTGTGGTGTAGGAATATGCAGAAAACCTCAAAGATAGTGGGGTCCATGGTGCTTTGATCGTGTTGGAGCTGTCATTTACTGCTGATACTATGGCGACAGCTTTAGGCATTCCAACTTCAAAAAATATTATACGAAGACACCTAAAAACAGAGCTAGACAACTTAATTCAGCCAGCCAGGTAAGTGATCTCGTGTGTGATAAACAACTTACCAGAAAACTTTATTCATACAGGTATGTAAATGTATCCTATAAATTAAACAATAGTCCAGACAGCTTTGTTCATACAAGTATGTAATGTATTTTATACATTAAACAACAGACCAGATAACTTTGTTTCTACAGGTATGTAATGTATTTTATACATTAAACAAAAGACCAGCCAACTTTTTCATACAGGTATGCTCTCAGTGTGGATTCCTGTATGTGGTGAGGGGACCTCCCAGAGAAGGTTTTTTTCTTTCAGTTTACCTCCTCTGGGATCCAAACATTCACCCACGTATTTGCCATGTGTGTTGACCTGTGAAGGGGAGGAGAGGTTCCTGGTTATTGAGGGGTCCAACCCTCACACACCATTTTGGCCTTTAATTCTTGTAGACGGGCAGCCTTGGGGTGACCTCCCCAGGGTCATTTGGCTGGTTCACTTGGGCTAGGGTGGACCAAGTACCAGTGTTAGATGTTCTCATCAGGTGTTATGGGCATTATATCTGATGCTGGTGTTTGGGTATAGTGCTTACAAAACCATGGCATTGCTGCAGTGACCTTGTTTGGCATTGTAGTATGTCGACTCATAGGGCTCCTTAGTGGGTGGGGTCAGTGGACACCAGAATATTCTTTTTTTATTATGGATCCTCCAAATGCAAACTTAAATATAATAGTGAGAAAATAGTCCATAGGTAAACGACCATGTCTTAAAGATTCTAAGCAGCAATTTTCAACATATGTAATACTTGTACCTCATTTTCTTATACTACTTTCTCTTTCAGAGAAACCTTTAGGGCAAATATCTCCTTTTTTCGTTCAGAAGGGACTAGAGACTTGCTGGCTCTCCAAAGTCAGTCAAAAAGCTCCAATCTGGTGACACATTGGTGGGAACATCCACATCTCACCATAGTGAACTTCTCTCTCATTCAAAGATGACTGGGGATATACCTATTGAGGCTACGCCTCATACTACTTTGAATTCATCCCAAGGAGTTATTGTTGAGAGGGATTTGAAGAACATCCCCAAGTCAGAGATTCTCACTGGTTTCTCCACCCATGGAGTTGCTGGACTGAGATGTATCTCCACTTCCAAAGATCGAATTATGATGCCGAACAATGTCCTCATTTTAACATTTACATCACTGCATCCACCAGCCACCATCAAAGCAGGTTATCTTAATTTTGAGGTGTGGCCATACATTCCAAACCCTCTCAGATGTTTCCAGTGTCAGTGGTTCGGTCTCAAAGACATCATGTCATGGTTCCTTGACGAATACTCATTGCAGTGGCAAGGACCACAATGCCTATGAATGTGAAACAGACCCTCATTTCATCAGTTGCAATGGCTCTCACCCATCTTACTTTTGTTCTTGCACTAAATGGTTGGAAGAAAAAGAGGTGCAGCATTTGAGGTTGATATAAAACATTACTTACCCTGAGACTTGAAAGCTGCTGTTCACCACCTCATCTTGGACATATGCTGCTGCTCTTCATTTCATTACTACAGTGGGAGTGCAGAGGGATCTCTCTTTGCCTCCAAAAGAATCGTTCTCAAACCAAATGAAAAGTATATTGATGTCTATGGTTAAAAAAAGTTGATGAATCAACATCAACACCCATCTCTGTCTCTAATATACATTCCAGCAAACCCCAAGATCCACTTCCTTCGATACCAGATATGGGTATTTCCTCGGGGACATCTTCTTCTCCCACCCCAAGATGCAAAATGATCATTTATTCACGACCTCAGTTGCTGGAATCATCTTCCAACAACAAAGACCTGCCCAATTGACCCAGGGCAGGATCCGTGAAAGTCAATAGACCTCCCTCGAATAAAGAGAATAAAGAAAAAAGAGTGTTCGTGAACAGAAGGGGTTTCCACCCAATTTGCCTACACATAAATAAAAATGGCCACCTTGATACAATGGAATTGTCAAGGTTTACATTCTGATCTGAATGGCATCAAAGCACTGATTGCTTCCTACCATCTTGTATGTCTTTCCTTACAGGAAACATTTCTGAAACCTGCTGATACAGTCACCTTTCAGCAGTTTTCTTTGTACAGAAATGACAGACTGTGTGATGGACAAGTGCATGGAGGGGTGGCACTGTTGGTTAATTAGCATGTGCCCACCCTGTCTTTTCCCATTGACACACCCTTCAAGGCCGTAGCTATCGGTGTTTCCTTGGGTCATACCATCACTGTTTGTTCTCTCTACCTGTTGCCTGGAGAAACTTATGATCAATCAGACCTTCATACTCTCATTGAACATTTGAAATATTCCTTTTTAATCCTGGGGGACCTTAATGGACATCATTTCCTCTGGGGAAGTATTGATATTGATGGGACGGGTCACTCCATAGAGTGTATGCTCTCTGATCACAACCTTTCTGTTTTCAGTACTGGTTCTTATACTTATTTTCATGCACCTAGTTAGTCCATTACAGCTATTGATCTCTCAATTTGCTCCCCTTTACTATTTTCCCACTTTTCTTGGAGGGTTGACAATAACCCACGAGACAGTGATAATTTTTCTATAATTTTGAAAGAGTGGCCATATAGAGTGGTCAGATGCCACCTGACCCACATGCCCCAATGGAAGCTGTATCAAGCAAATTGGCCCTCCTTCACTGCTTTTGTAGAACTTGAACCTGCCATCCTCTGTAAGTCATCAATAGACGACTGTGTGGCAGCAGTAACTGACTGTAACATCGACACATTTTACATGATATCCTTGTTCATGGTGGAATCCTGCCTGCCACATGGCACAGGAGGCTCAAAAGTGCCTGGGATACCTGAACCACATCACTTTCCAGCAGGCCTGTGGACATCCTCGGTGGGTAAGACATCAGAGCCAGAAGGAAACTTGGATTAAGTTCACAACCAGCATATCTTCTACCACCAGTTCCAAAGTCATATGGGACAAGATTTGAAAGGTCAGTGGAAAATATAATTCTGTCCCCCTCTCAATCTTGTTCTCTGGCCAGGAAGTAGCTGTTACCTGGAGCATCTCCGATACTTTAGGTGAAAGCTTTTACCAAGTATCTGGTACTTCTGCTTCATTCTCCACCCTCTTAGCCATTAATACTAAGGCAGAGTGATCACTTCTTTCCTTTTGAGCTGATTGTCTCTATCACTATAATCGTCCCTTTGTACTACTGGAACTTAAACTGACCCTTCATTGGTTAGACCTGATGGTGTACACTACAAAATGCTGTACCATCTATCTTCTGCTTCTCTTGCTATTCTTCTGATTATTTTTAGCTGGATCTGGCAGGAAAATGTTTTTCCTGATGTCTGGCACCAGGCTATTGTCCCACCTTTATTTAAGCCTGGGAAGGATCCCAACATTCCTTCAAACTACCATCCAATTGCTTTGATGAGCTGTCTCTGTAAGACCTTAGAGAGGATGGTTAATACTCATCTTCTTTGGTTCCTCAAATCAAATAACCTTCTCTTGCCCACCCAGTGTGGGTTCTGATAACAGCGCTCCACTGTGGACCACTTGATTCGACTTGAAACATCAATCAGAGAAGCCTTTCTCAAATGCCAACATCTTGTGTCAATATTCTTTGACATTGAGAAGGCTTATGACACAACATGGAAGTATGGCATTTTGCGAGACCTTCATATATATGGGTTACATGGCTATTTGCCCAGTTGGCAGTTGAATTAGAGTGAGCAACATGAAAATAAGCTTTTCCAAATAAAACCCTCTATTGGACTTTGGCCATCTTGCTTCCATAAGGATTGTAAAGAGGAAGTTGTCCTACCTAGACTACACATTGGTCACAGTTTTTTAACTCATCATTTTCTTTTATCTGGGACTGATGCACCAGTGTGTTGTCTGTGTAACACTCAGATCACAATGAGCCACATTTTACTGTCTTGCCATTGTTATGACTCTCAATGACAGCACCGTTTTAAATATGTTCTGTCCCAGTGTTTATCCATAATGCTAGACAGTGTTATTGGTGGTGGTGACACTGTCCACCTTAGAAATGTTTTTAGTTTTTAAAGGCCTTTCATATTTTTAATGGTACTTAAGTTTTTTTAACTTATACATAAGACCTTTTTTAATGTGATTCCCTTTTAAGAATCAAAGTGCTTTTAGTTTCATTTGAAATTAGAAAATGGCCATAATGTCAAATAACTCAAAACCAAGACTGGAAAGGCCAACTTTGGGTGACTAACACTGATTTTTGAACCTATGCGTTAGTCTTCTTGGTAAGTTTTGATAATTACAGTTATGCTACAGAAAGTCCTTTACAACTTGTATTACTGTAGTTTTTCTCTTATCACTGTAGACTAGATGTAAAAATTGGATTTAATGCTATTTATGTTTTTAATTCAAAAATTCAACTTTGACTTGTTTTACCTTAATTTCCTTTTATGAATTTCACTAATTTTACTTTTATTTTAACTTTTTACTGGATGTTTGGTGCAGATAGCCTTGTTGCTTTGTGTCATGAAACACCAAACCAACCAACCATACAGGTATGTAATGTATCATATACATTAAACAACAGACCAGACAATTTTGTTAATACAGGTGTGTAATGTATCCTATACATTAAACAATAGACCAGACAATTTTGTTAATACAGGTGTGTAATGTATCCTATACATTAAACAACAGACCAGACAATTTTGTTAATACAGGTGTGTAATGTATCGTATACATTAAACAACAGACCAGACAATTTTGTTAATACAGGTGTGTAATGTATCCTATACATTAAACAATAGACCAGACAATTTTGTTCTTACAAGTATGTAAGGTATCCTCTACTTTGGTATTGCAAATTATGTGTAGGTATAGACAGTTGATATTTTAAGTTGCAGATAAGCATAAACAGAATGGATGCATTGTGTGAATAAATGACTGTTATAGCTTGAAATTACCTGCTGAACTGTTTGTTTATACACAAAATTAAAACTTTCTTTTAAACATTTCAGAATGTCCCTAGAGGCTAAAACAGTGTTTCATACAGTAAAGAGTCAGAAGAAGAACACAGGAACTTCTGTAGTCAGTGGAACAGGCTCTTTAGGCCGTAGTTTCATGAGATCTTCTCTGAGGGGAACATTTGATAGACGACGTACTAGCATGAGGGTAAGGCATGAGAATATAAATCAGTTATGGATTTGAATGTGTGTTCAAATGTATTAGATGTATGAAGCATAAGGTTCTTGAAGTCACAGCACAATAAATATTTATTTCTTGGTACTAACTTAAGAATAATCAACTGATTTGTCAAAAGACAAATCTTGTCATACTCTGTTTTTAGTTGATTTATTTATATTTTATGAAAACAACTGTATAAATGTTTCACCGACAGAACTACTCTATCTTATGTCTTCGTTGTGTCTCTATCCTTCTTTTGCTGATTTTATAACTTCATCTTTTGTCACAGTTTTCAACTTGGAAAAGTTCTCAGGTGAGTTCATACTTAGTGTTACTGATGTAATATGGCCTACGTGTTGTTTTGAAATTGTTATAAGTCATAATGCTTCAAGATTGATGAGCCGTCTCTAAGATTTGTACAAAATTAACTTGTTTAAAAAATATATGTCAAAATAACAAAAGTTTAACTACATATATCTAATTGGTAAAATATTTAGATATGAAAATAGACTTGGAGAGTAATTCATATTTAAAAGCTATGGTGGTAGTACTCTATATAAGCACCATTTTGAGCAAATACTCCTTTTGAACCACAAACAAGCTTGGCATGCTTTTCATTAACTGTCATTAAAAATGTTATTTCTTGATAAAAACATAAAGTGGACAAAATGAACCTTTTGCTAGTAAACAGTTTTACTGGAATATCTGTCAATATTTGAATGAGTCAGAAATATTAAAATGTTGTGACACAAAATTTTGTGTCTTCAGTCCTTGAATATTTAGTATTTCTTTAGATTTGCCACTAACTATTTTTTTCTCATCTCTAGCTGAGTGTTTCATAAAGGAAGAAATTCATAGTGTTTCCATTATATCAATGGTAATTACCATTATTTTCTTCAATGTACAGTAGTTAATATGTTTTATAATATAACCACAATGTGTACTATTGTTAGTTAACTATATTATAACTACAGTAATGTTCTAAGTTAACTATATTATATCTACTGTAATATTGTTAATTAACTATATTATACCCAGAGTAATGTCATTAGTTAACTGTATTATATCTACTGTAATATTGTTAGTTAACTGTATTATATTTACTGTAATATTGTTAATTAACTATATTATATCTAGAGTAATATTGTTAGTTAATTATATTATATTATATTATATTAAATATTAAATTAACTGAAAAATTTTATGATTTTCTAAATCTTATGAAGTTCTGATAAAATTAATTATTACTTTTTATGGGACTTAGAGACCATATTAATATAGCATTGTGTACTTTTTGTATTAACTAAAATAATATTAATTAATTCATTAGTCACATATATTTATAGTGAATTTCCTTGCTATGTTTGTGATTGGAGGAGAAATGCTGTGTACTTAGTTTTGTCACTAACAAAACATTAAACCTCTGAATGTAGCCTACCTTTACATGTTGGTAGATTTAAGTTGTACAGTATTTGCAAGTTTAAACTTTAAAACCAGTTTCATGATTTATTAAATGTATTTATTGGATCTATTTTTTCCTCTGATATCGCCAGCAGTCTTCAACTCGAGCTCTGGACTTGAACACACTACAAGATCTCCATCAGTCCACCAACTTCCAGTATTCTCTACCTATGTCTAAACAAGCCAATGGCTGTGGACATGTTAAGTTACAAGGAAGAGTTGAAGCCTTCACTGTTACCCCAGTCTGACTTTAAAAGCTGTTTGCATAACATGATGGCTAGCAAATTATGTTGTTGTGAAAGAAACTCCATAATTTGAAAACTTGAATACAGAATGCTGGCAAATCAATTTCAGTACCATGGTAATGGTGTTGTTATGGAGAATGTGAAAGAACTTTTGATAGGTGTGTGGTACACGTACACATAGGAAGCAATAAGACGTTTGATGGAGTAGTTGTACTAGAAACAACACAATTGTGGCTGTGTGAAAGCTTTATGTGTTTTGCCTATGAGGGGTGAGGAACTTTATTTGTAATGTTTGACATAGCCTTCACCAATTAACTATACAATATCTACCACACTTGGTGTTATAAAAAGACAGAGATCAAAATGTGTGTGACTTGATACAAAAGTGCTACTTATGATAGTATTCAAAATATTCAGCAGAGGCTGGACAGTTGATAACATAGTGAAAAAATAACATGGTGAAAAAATGATTCCATATCATGTCTGATCAAAATTTATTATTCATACAAGAAAATTGTAACAGTAACTTAGGAAGTCAATTATGGTTGTAACACCTCAATACAGTCACTCAGCACTATTAGATGTGTTATACAGTGTGTTAATTGGTGTAGACTGTTGATTGTATTGTCATTGTGTTAAACTGTTAGATGTGTTGTACAGTGTGTTAGACAGTTGATGTGTAGACTGTTATATGTGTCGTACTGTGTGTTAGGCAGTTGGTGTAGACTGTTAGATGTGTCGTACAGCGTGTTAGGCAGTTGGTGTAGATTGTTAGATGTGTTGTATAGTTGTTGTAGGTTGTAGCTGTGTTATACGGTGTTAGTTGGTATAGGATGTAGCTGTATTACCAGGGTGTTAAGAGTTGGTAGCTGTTTTAAGGCTGTTAGTTCTTATCACGTGTACCTTTAAGATCTGTTAAAAAATGGTATTGTGAGTACATCAGTAGCTACAAGAAATTAACTAATGCTCAAAGTTGTTTAATTTGACTGTGATAAAACGTATTTTATTTAAAACTTAGAGCACACCTTTTTCGTGTACTGAACGTGTGTGAGAATGGAACATTATTTACGTTAACATCTCAATACGTAACTCAAGAAAGGATAATTGAAGGTAATATTTATGTTAAATCACAGAAATGACATGTACTATAACTTACTAATATCGGAACTTACTAAATATGTGAACTGTAAGAAAAAAGAACTTACATGTCTTATTAAACTTACTTTCTTGGTACGTGTTGGAAGTATGCAAGAAATTGAGGCAGTAACATTATTACCCTGTACACCTTAAAGTAAATTTTCCCATACTCTTGTCTTAGATGTCAGTAAGGTTCATAGTAAAAGTTATAAACTTAAAAAAAAACAGATTTTTATCGTATTTTGAGTAATAAAATTCAAAATTATAGAACGTTAGACGTACTCTCTTTATTTTCTCTGTTTTCAGTGCTTAGTATGTGTGTGTGACGTCATTTGTGCCTTCATAGAACCTAATTTTTTAATACATTTTTTTACAATGTGATATGTTTTCCTCGTCCATATCTGTGAGGGTCATTGTAAACATTTGACACTTTTAAGTATATTGAACAATGTATAGAACCTGGTGTTTAGCGAGAGGTCTCTTCAGTATAGGATATAGTAAAAATAGTCTTGTTAAAAAGAGGCAAACATTCTTTTATTCAAATCGCAAATTTTATAATTAAAGGTAAGTTATATTTCGTGGTCGTATGTTTCTGTTTTAAAAAAATATTTGAAATTTTCGCTTAAGTTTCATAATCAGATGCACAAGATGAATTCTTGTTTTATGGTCGATTGAAAGTTAAGCCTATTTTGTAAAATATTAGATAAAAACGTCAATAAAACGTGGTTTATTGTCATATCCTTTATATTTAAATATCTACCTCATAAAATCGACAACTTAACAGTTAATACGATATAAATCTTCTGAGTTAACTTACTTTCGATTATTCATCAAGTTAAACAATTTGGATATGTTCTGTGAAAAGAAAATATCGTAGATTTGTTCAGTTCGAAACAAGGATCTGGTGAGAGTAGCTATTAAAATGGCACTTATAAATTTTAATTTTATTAATAAAGGTATAAATCGTCAGCGTTTCGTAAATGTAATTGTTGGAAAGATAATGTATTTTCCCTTACAAATCAGACTTGAAATAGTCTATTTAATAGGTTACATTATGATGTTATTTTCTGCTTTGATATGTTATTAAAAGGAATAAAACCATATGAAAACTTTTATGTTACAGTTGTTCCTAATATTCACAACAGATAGCGATGTATATAACTACAGTAATTTATGTTCCAAAATGATTAGTTTGAGATGCCTATACAATATATTTTCGACGTATTTTAAGAAAACTTAAATGTTTTAGGTATAAATAATACGTTTTGATGTGCACAATTTAAAACGTAATAAAGGAAACCATACTGTTTATAAGAAAAATTGTATGTGTGTGTTTGTGGGTTTAGTGTTATTTTGCGAGGCCCTCTATGGGTAATAAATTTGTAAAATATAAATTATCAAATATTGTAAAAATGTCATTTCATGAATTAAGTTTCTTATGTATTATATATTGTTTCCACTTTAGTTAATTATAGTTCTCGTTTTGTAAATACTCATAGTATCTAATTAGTCATTTAGTCAGATGTCGCTCACTTGTGAAGGTTAATGATACAGTTGCCGAAATGTTTTCAACTACGGTATGAAAAAATAATAAAAAAAATTAATGTAAAACTTTTGTTGTGACCTGTATACCAACAAGCGGAAGATTTGTCTTCGTAGTGCAGAAATATCAATAAAACAAATATGAACAACAACAGCTGTTTGATCGTCAATCTTATCTGCAGATAAACACGTTTAACTTGAACTTCATGAAACCACAATGTACGGAAAAATGTTTGTCCATTCACTTCTATTAACTCAGTACCAGTTTCCACGCCGGTGTCATTGGGTCAAGTTGTTCGTCCTTGAGGAAGATAGATAAAATTACTTTCAAAGCTATGTGAGAAAAAAGAAAAGAAAAATTCCGTGGCAAGTATGTAGTTTTAAAGGAAGATGAACTTCCCAACTGGGGTATTCAGGGATATTTATATCCCCCTTCACTCCGCTCGCGATAGAATTTTGATGTGTGCATTAGCAATTTGAATTAAATTATCCTAGTTTTTGTTTCATATCAGATGATTGTGTAGATTGACTTAGTGAAGGTAGTTTCAGAGAAAAGCAACGAAAAAAGTCCGGTCGGTTCAAGGCAGCGGAGAGAAGTCAATCCACGCTTGACTGCGTAATAATGAAAAGAAGCAAGTCAACGACATATTAAACGTCCCATGTTCAGGGCCACGGAATGTCTGCGGACTTGCAACACCAGAAACCGGGTTTCGATACCGTGGTGGGTCGAGCACAAATAGCCTATTGTGTAGCTTTTTGCTTAATCTGAAACAAACAATTTTATCTCACAAACAAAAGAAATGTATGCAGAATTTAATGTCGTTTGTAGCAAAGCAAATAGTAGGCCTAGCCTATTAAAATAAAAGTATGCTGTAACACAAAATACAAGAAAAGAGTGAGGCTTAAATTACAATACTTATTGAAATTAAAGTCAATTAAGCGTAACTAGTAGAATGGTTGCATGAGGTGGAAGATGGCTTAATCTGGAAATTGTATTTTTTTATGAGCTTTATAATTGACAGACTAATTGTTTATAGATTATACTATGTAAGAAAATTTTTACTTTTTCTTGTTCCTGGGCATACAGTATTATTTCCCAATTGCTTATGCCTAAAGTAAATGGAAAAGACCTATTTTTCTCTTCAAACTTTGCTTTTGTGACCTGGGTAATGAAATTTTCAAATTTACCAATTTTCCAGAACATTCCAGGTAGATTCAGTGCTGAGTAGCTGATTTTCTCAAACTTTCAAGAATTTTCAAGAAACTTCTAGAATATTGTAGAAGCCTCAAAGCTGTACTGCTCCATAACGGGAATAAGTATCTGTCTGGCTCATTCGATGCACATCAAAGAGGAATACAACAGCGTCAAGACCTTGCTAGAAGCCTTGAACTATGATGAGTATGGCTGGGAGGTTATCGGAGACTTCAAGTGTCGTGGCATTCCTGATGGTTTTCCAAGGAGGCTCCATTGGAAGGGAAAAAAGCTTGAGGCAGATTTGTCGCAGTGGTTCGGGGCTTCTTGGGCAATCTCAAGGCCGAAAATTATGTGGAACTGGATGAGGCTCTGGTGAAGAACTACGGCGAAATGGGCTGCTTGATGTCCCTAAAAGTCCATATCCTTGACGCTCATCTTGATAAATTCAAGGAGAACATGAGACCATACTCAGAGGAGCAAGGCGAGCGCTTCCACTAAGATATACTGGACTTTGAACGCCGCTACCAAGGAGCGTATAACGAAAACATGTAGGAAGGCTATATTTGTGGGCTGGTACGTGAAAGTGATTTACATTACAGCCGCAACTCTCGAAAAACTACTCACTTTTAAACATTTTTGTATAAGTTTAGTGTAAATACATGTAAATCTTGATTCATCTGTTTTTTTATTCAGACCATATGTAAATGAAAATATGCAAATTTGCCTGTTTCTACATAGAATATAGGTTAATTTATAAATTTCATTATCCAGGATACAAAAGCAAAGTTTGAAGGGAATAATGGCCAATTTCTGTACTTTTACAACACAAGCAATTAAGAAATAACACATAGTATTCAGGAACAAAATTTGTGTTACATAGTGTTATTGGTTACTCACCTACTAATACGTCATGTGTTTAACCTCATACACAAAGAAATATATACAGAATTAGAATATTATGTATGAAAAAGCGAACAATATGCCTAGCGTATAAAATAAAATTATGCTGCGTGAAAGGGGTATGGCTTACATTGTAACATTTATTGTGTAAAATGAAATTAAAATCAAGTCAGCGAATGTATTTTATTCGACTAGTTTTTCCTCGCTGGTGGTTCTATGCGTATAAGTGTTTTTTTTTTTTCTTTTGATATATCACACAGAACAATATTACATTTTGTTTATAGTATATTTCATAAATCAATGTGAACACTACATCACATTTATAAAGATATATAAAATTTACATGAAATCAACTTGGACGTAACATTAGCTACATATTTTGGTTTGAAATTTCAACATTTGAGAAGGAATAGAGCTAGGCTTAGCATATTCACCAGATTGGGCACTCGTATAAAATTATCTAAATATTCTCCATAAGGGCTTATTTATCCTTGCCAGTGAAGGAAAAACATGAGCACATTCTTCATGAGGAAACCCTGATTTAAACGGGTTTGTATTTCATTTTGAAAACTAAACCTATGGTGTTTTATTAATAAATTCACAAAGTATTTTTTTTACCCATCAAAATATAGAACGGGGAAACAGAAAGATTAGAATATTTTTCTAAAACCCGGGCAACACCAGGTAAAACTGCTAGTTTTGAATAAAGTGCTAAATAATTATATATCTTGATAAAATCTAAAAAAAAAACCTTTACACTCCAGATGAATATAAAATATATTTTTATTTGAACCAACATGTAGCCTTTGCGGCTTCTAACATAACTATTTTAAGTTTGAAAGACAAATAATTATATAACTTTAATAACAAACAGCAGAGGGCAATAATATTTCTTTCGTCCTTCTAGTTACCTTACTTTTCTGTCACAAATTTCCTCTGAAGTATTTTCGCATAACTTATTTGACGATTAGTGAGTAACCCAAATAACACGTGCAGGAATTTTCCTTTTAAATTTTTTTTCTTTCTAGACGAAATACTGCATTTCGAGTGATCGTTTTCATGACAATAACTAAATACTGAACGCAACTGGTGGAAAGATATTTATATAAATAAAATCAACGATTTATGAGGTTCTAATTTTAACTGTAAGTAAATTCATAGCTTTAATAATCTTTTAATATTAATATTGTACATTAAATTATTTATATTTTTGGTCATGCCTTGTATTTTCTTAAGAAGTTCTAGTTAATTTGAAAGTAGTGTTTAATGGGGTGTAACTTTTATATTTTAGTTTTGTAAGTTATACAAACATAATATTGGACGTTTAGTGTTCCGTGCTTTTTCACCAGGCCCGGCATGGCCAGGTGGGTTAAGGCGTGCGAATCGTAATCTGAGGGTCGTGGGTTCGCATTCCCGTCGTGCCAAACATGCTCACCCTTTCAGTCGTGTAACTGACACAATAAGGGTTGCAGAACACCAAGAAAGACTTAAAAATGTTATTTATTAAATTTGAGTTCCTCATGGAATTTAAATATACGAATGTTTCAAATTTGCCTGAAAGAAACTAGGTTTTAGTTTCTGTTTTACATATTGAAGAAAGCTGTTTGTGATGAAATGTGCAGCCAGTTCAGTTTGTATTGCTGTCCACATAGTGACTGTCAATCCCACTATTCGTTGTTAAAAGAGTTGGCGGTGGGTGGTGATGACTAGCTGCTCTCCCTCTAGTCTTACGCTGCAAAATTAGGGACGGTTAGCGCAGATAGCCCTCGAGTAGCTTTGCGCGAAATTCAAAAACAAAAACCTTTTCACCATTAATTACTCATTATTTACAGTATAGTACCATCCTTATAAAACTTTAAGCTGCATCCGATGTTGTTGCCTTGGTCATGTAAGTAACAATAAAAACTCGAGAGCTCGCCTTAATAGTGTTTAAAGTGTGTTCTTCTTATAGCAAAGCCACATCGGGCTATCTGCTGAGCCCACCGAGGCGAATCGAACCCTTGATTTTAGCGTTGTAAATCCGTAGACATACCGCAGATAGTGTTTAAAACAACAATTTTAGTTGTTGAAATTTATGTTTATATTGCTAACAATGTAGCTTTCAAACCCGTGTAAGTTGTAATTGTTTTAAAATCAAAACAGGTGAAATATTATGGATATTTACGATTAATTTTAGTCTTTGCGGTAAGGTGAAAACGAAAGTTGGAAGTTTTGAAAGTTGTATATAAAGACAATTGTGACAAGAACTGGGTCATTAATTATATTAGTTATTAATCGATCAGCACACATGCAAGCAACAACTATTAGAAAAGGGGATTAGATACCTTCATAACTCATTCAACTGCTGTACTATACCAACATTCTGATATTTTCATTGACATTACTTTTGGTTTTTTTAAGTAATTTCATTCTACTATCGATTCATGGGTTGGATTGGTTCACTGGGCAGTTACAAAATTGACTGTACAGGTGGAGCATTTAATTTTTACGCGTTCTTAAAAATGTATTATATTTGTTTAGTCAGTATACAACATGTGGCATTACACTGTCTTATCCTTTAATGTCAGTTGCACCCCTCCTTCCCCCCTGCTTTAGTTTTATATGATTGACGTTTATGACAAACACAGTTTCCATCTAAAGATATTTTCCCCCAAGTTTTATAGATTTTTCTTATTTGGCGAATGAATATCGAGCAAAGTAATAAACACTATTATGTTTACTTTCCAAATATGTAGCAATCTAAGTCAAACAAATTGATAATTAAATAATGAATGTATGTTATAAGGGTTAATGGTGTTTTCATTTAAAACGTTTCATGAGTGTAACTACAAATAATTAAATCGCTAGTTTGCCGTTTTTCTTATTTATATACGCTGTTTTAATTGGTCAAACGTGGAAATAATAGCAGAATAGCATTCGAGTTATTAGAATATTTTACACTCGTGTGCTATATTCACTGAAAAAAAAACACTTATGGGATTAGATTACAATCTTAGTTGGTTTACGTAAAACCAGCAACGAAAAGAATCAGGTTTACAAACATTGCAAATAAATAAATAAATCCCTCGCTGGTACAGCGGTAAGTCTGCGGATTTACAATGCTAAAATAAGGGGTCCGATTACCCTCGGTACACTCAGCAAATAGCCTCATGTGTCTTTCCTATAAGAAAACACACACACAATAAAAACATAGCATGTCTGTTAAATTTTAAAAATATTATAATAATAAATCAAGTACAAGTGATACCTGTATTAAGCCTTAAGCAATCTACAGTTATGTGACTTTTGTTTCATACTGTTGTATACAGTTTGCAATTAATGTTGACAAACATACATTTGTTACTATTTTAAAATTGTTATAATGTTACGTTGTTACGCATTCAGTTCGGCCCTAATCTTTATAAGCTTGTCTTCTCGTTTAAGAAAATTTCTGTAGCTTTCATACAGATATAATTCAAGTACTTTCACAATTCATAACAAAAGGGGTTAGGCAAACGTTTATAGAAACTATAAAAAAAAACAAAAAACTTGTGTATTTGCTCCTTTAATATGTAATAGTTTAATTCTCACGCTATCCAATCATATTTACATTTCTTTCAAATTATCCAATCATATTTAAACTTCCTTTAAATTATCCGATCATTTTAAAACTTCCTTTATATCTGTTTCAAAGCCTATATCAAACTCAAAGAATGTGTTTGAAAATCAGGAAAACAATATTATAATATTTAAGACAACGATGAAACAATGCAAACAAGATAGTAGGGATAGCATTCTTATCACCCTTACATAATAGCACTGGCAAGAATTAAAACATACCAATATAAATATGTATATAAACTATTGAATCACAATTCAGTTTAATCTATCATGTTTTTGTCTGTTAACATTCTATTATATTGTGTGTGTCTCTGTGCTTTTATGTTTTGTTTTCAACCGGATCTGGCAGGAGAATGTTTTTCCTGATGCTTGGCGCCAGGCTATTATTTTACCTTTCTCTAAGCCAGGGAAAGATCCCAAGATTCCTTCAAACTACCGTCCAATTGCTTTGACGAGCTGTCTCTGTAAGACATTAGAAAGGATGGTTAATGCTCGTCTTGTTTGGTTCCTTGAATCAAACAACCTCCTCTCGCCCACCCAGTGTGGGTTCCGTCGACAGCACTCCACCACAGACCACCTAATTCGTCTTGAAACATCTATCAGAGAAGCCTTTCTCAACCGCCAACATCTTGTATCAATATTCTTTGACATAGAGAAGGCTTACGACACAACATGGAGGTATGGCGTTTTGCGAGACCTCCATACATATGGGTTACGTGGCCATCTTCCCATGTTTATTAAAAAATTTTTAATGGACAGGAGATTCCAGGTTCGTGTGGGTTCGACACTTTCCCGTTCTTTTGTACAGGAACTTGGAGTCCCCCAAGGCTGTGTATTGAGTGTTACACTCTTCAGTATACAGATAAATGCCATCACTGAACAACTCCCTCTCACTGTTGCGAATGGGCTGTATGTCGATGACTTTCACATCTCATGTCAGTCGTCAAACATGAGATATATTGAGCGGCAACTACAAACCGCCCTCAATTGTGTACGGAAGTGGACTATGGCGAACGGCTTTAATTTCTCTCTCTCTCTAAAACTGTATGCATGCACTTTTGCCGTCGACGGGGTATTCACCCTGATCCTGAACTTCATATCGGTGGAGTTTTGCTGCCAGTTGTCCCGGAGACCAAGTTCTTGGGGCTTATCTTTGATCGTAAACTGACCTTTATACCACACTTAAAGCAGCTTCGGGTCAAATGCACAAGAGCACTGAACATCCTCCGTGTTCTCTCTTCTACCAGTTGGGGGGCAGATCGCTGTTCAATGTTAAAGGTATATCGTGCTCTTATTAGATCGAAACTCGATTATGGATCAATGGTCTATGGCTCTGCCAGACCCTCGGCCTTAAAGATGCTGGACCCCGTTCATCACCAAGGACTTCGACTCTGCACTGGGGCTTTCCGTACCTCTCCAGTTCAAAGTATATACATTGAATCTCATGAACCTTCTCTACACCTTCGCCGTTTGCAACTATCTTTACAATATACTTCGAAACTTCATTCCTTACCAAAGCATCCCACCTGGAAATGTGTTTTCCTTCCTCGGTGGGCAGTACTTTTTCAGAACAGACGATCCGTCATTGCTCCGTTTGGCCTTCGCATCCGGAAGCAATTGGATGAATTGGGTCTGTCCTTGGATAACATTGCATGTTCCACAGATCGGCCCATCCCACCATGGCTTATTACAGCCCCCAAATGTGACCTTTCTTTCAGTCACCTAAAAAAGGCAGATACTCCAGATTGGAAGTACCGTCTTTTATTCAATGAATATCTTTCAAACAATCATTCAGTTCCTATTTATACAGATGGTTCCAAATCAGGTAATTCAGTGGGCTCTGCTATGGTTTGCTATGGGTCAGTAGTTGCACGCAGAATCCCTTCTACAGCTTCTGTGTTCACTGCTGAACTGTATGCCATATCTCTTGCCCTGGATCATATTGCAGCTGAGCAGTACTCCAACTGCACTATTTATACTGATTCGCTTAGTTCTATACTTGCCTTGGAATCGCTACACGTTAGCTCACATCCTATTCTCGCTGATATTCGTAACCGACTGGCCCGTTTCTCATTAGCAGCTACTTCAATCCAGTTTTTCTGGATACCAGGCCATGTTGGTATTCGCGGGAACGAGCTTGCAGACATGGCAGCTAAATATGTCTGCTTCAGCACCATCACTCCTATGCCTATTCCGTACATGGACTATGGTGTTATCTTCAAGGGTCGGCTCCGTGCCAGCTGGCAGTCCACTTGGAGTGAGCAACGTGACAACAAACTTTTTCAAATCAAACCCAAAATTGGACTTTGGCCATCTAGCTTCCGTAAAGTTCGGAAGGAGGAAGTTGTTCTCACTAGGCTACGCATTGGTCACAGTTTTTTAACTCATCATTTTCTTTTATCTGGAACTGATGCACCAATGTGTAATTTGTGTAACACTCAAATCACTATCAGCCACGTTTTACTTTCTTGCCATCGTTACAATTCTCAACGACGGCAATATTTTAAACATATTTTTCCCAGGGTCAATCTGTAACATTGGACAGAGTTATTGGTGATGGTGACTCTGTCCACCTTGATAATGTTTTTAATTTTTTAATGGCCATTAACCTTTTTAATCTCATTTAAGTGTTGCATGTTTATTCATTACACCTTTTTAATTGTGGTTCCTTTTTTACTGTTTTAATCTCTGTCATTCAATTTGACATTGGACAATGGCCGGAACATTAAATAACTCGACACCAGGACTGGAAAGGCCAACTTCAGGTGACTAACGCTCCTGTTTGAACTATCCGTTTGAACTACTCGTTAGTCATCCTGGCGAGTTGTTATTATACTTTTACTGCATATCATTTCACACTTTTACTAATTAACTTTTTAGTACTGGCCATATTGACTCATAACCCGGAACCAGGACTGGAAAGACCAACTTCAGGTGACTGACGGTGGTTTTTATACTTACCTGTTAGTCTTCTTGGCGGGTTACGATCATTACCATTCTGCTACAGGTAGTTCTTTACAACTTTGTTGACTGGATGTCAACATTGGTTTTTACGCCATTTTCTGTCTTAATTGCCGTTTTGCTTTTATCTTCAATTACTTCTACAAATTTTACTCCATTTACTTGACTTTATCCTTTTACTGGACATTTGGCTACTCATTATTACGATTTTGCGGAGTGTCTTTTAAAACTTTTACTTTCTTTTACATTTTGATAATAGCTTCTATGACACATAACCCAGAACCAGGACTGGAAAGGCCAACTTCAGGTGATTGACGGTGGTTCTTGAACTTACCTGTTAATCTTCCTGGCGGGTTATGATCATTACCTTTTGCTAGAGTAAATACCTTACAACTTCTTATACTCTACCTTTTATCTTAACATTGTAGACTATGTGTCAACATTGGTTTTATACTTTTTTGTTTTACCTTCAGTTCCATTTATGTCTATTACTACATTTATTTATTTATTTTTTTATTTTTTTTTTTTTTTTTTTTTTTACCGAATGTCTGGCGCAGATAGCCTCGCTGCTTTGTGCCATAAAACACTAAATCAATCAATCAATCAATCAATCAAGCTTTTATGTAGGGATATGTATATATCATCTCTAATCCCTACTATTGGGTTGAGGAATAATTCGTGAGCGTTTTTTCAAGTTAAACAAATATATTCATAAATGAAACGCTTTCGCAAAATATTTCATGTCATTTGGTAGATAATTTTTTGCTCTAATAGATGGTGTGTTTGATTTTCATATGTCTTTAATTTTTGCTTTCATTTTCAACTCATTAAATGGAATGTCAAGTGGACAAAATCGAGCATTTTCGACACCATCTGCTTTTCGCATTTAATTTCTTGCAATTTCGTTTAAAACAATGCATACTATATACCTAGGTATTACATTAAATAAAGTATCATAATAAATGTTTTGGGTGTAATGTGTTCATGCATTGAAGTATTGTATAGTCTTGCATGTAATGCTTGAATGAAATTATTTAAAAACGCTCACGAATTATTCCTCAACCTAATATCTTGTTTGCATTGTTTTTGAATGATTTACGTATTTTATAACACGTAAAATGTCACTTTGGAAAGGTATCGTACGTAGATGAGATTGGTAGTGGTAGAAACCTGAACAGGCATAACGAGCAAAAAATATTACTTGTTTTTGAGTATTGCAAAACAAAATCTTACACTATGAAAGTAATACTCCAATTTAAAAAATCAAAGAGGCTTTAATAACAATATTTTTAAACTATGAAATGATATAATCAGGCAATGTTAGAATAAATAACATTGTTGCTTTTCAGAATTTGTAGGCCATACTTGTGTAGGAGATTTTCACTTGTGTCAATAAGGTTAGTTTGGTTTTGGTTTTTGGAATTTCGCACAAAGCTACTCGAGGGCTATCTGTGCTAGCCGTCCCTAATTTAGCAGTGTAAGACTAGAGGGAAGGCAGCTAGTCATCACCACCCACCGCCAACTCTTGGGCTACTCTTTTACCAACGAAAAGTGGGATTGACCGTCACAGTATAACGCCCCCACGGCTGGGAGGGCGAGCATGTTTTGGCGCGACTTGGGCGCGAACCCGCGACCCTCAGATTACGAAGCGCACGCCTTAACGCGCTAGGCCATGCCAGGCCCTAATAAGGTTAGAAAAAAAACTATTACTCTTCGGTGTTTTTCTAACTTTATTGGCAGAATTAATAAGTTATTTCGGACTGTTTGGTCGGTTTTATCAACGGTACATGTATTTGTATTTATGTTTAGTTATTTTCATTATTATTTATAATGTAAGAATGCAAACAGAAACGTATAGTAAAACAGTCTTTAATGTTAAATTAAGGTTTAGTTAGTGAATTTTCGTTCAAATATTTTAAGGTATTATTATTTTTTGAAACTTTACGGTTATTGACGTCTTATTGTTTGTAGCGTCAGTTGTTACTCACGTGCTTTCGTTGACTTAAATTTAAACTTACGATTGCTCTAACAACAAGTGATATGGCGGTAGAAGTCAGAACTGCACCTAACACCCGAAGGTCGCTTATAAAAAACTAATGATGTTTCATACTAACGAACGAATTGTTACAGTTGCAAGTTGGCGTTGTTTGATTACAAAATAAAGTAGGAAGTAGTGGTGGAAAACTACTTTGTGTTCAATTTTCATTTTGTTATTTACATGCCTATGCAATTATTGTATTACTACAAACATGATTATAATTGATTATATTTACTATAAGGCATTAATACTAGGCCTATTATATTTTCAAACATTACATTCTTTATCTGGTCTAGAAGTGTATTTAATGTTTACTACAAACATTATAGTAGTTAGAACGCTATTTTTTATAAATAATTTGTTAGAAGAACAGTTGTTATGGTTAAATTACTGGTTTGAATACTTTTTACAAGTTGGCGAAACATATTTAATGATACTTATCACTAGGCCTATGGTATTTTTTAAAATAATGACTAATAATAAATGTCTCATATATAGTTACAATATTGTTATACATTATTTTAATTATTGTACTAATGTCTTATAACAAATGATTGTTCTCATGTTTCGTCAACTTGTAAAAAGACATTCACGTTATAACGACTTGTAATAAATTACTGGTATAAATAGTTCTGACAATACTGTTTGTAAGTATTTCAGTTTGAAGACCTTTGGATTGAGTGAAGCTGGTAGCTGAAAATGGACATGGTGAATATAACGTAATTATAATAATATATGTAATTATATACATATTTATTTATTTATTGCTATTTAATTTATATTTTTAAATTTAAATTGTGCTTTCCCTTTTGTCGAATTATGTACAAGGTGTCAAGATTTTTTAGAATGAATAAAGTATTCAATGAGATTGGATAGATATGTTACAGTAAGATTAGTTTTATAACAGGTGCGATCTTTCACAAGTACAACCTCATAACGATTGCACCAGTGATCGAAACGTCATATGTTATAAAACTAATCTTAGTGTAAAAGCTGTACATTGAAATAAAAGTAGTTTTCCACATTTTAAACAACAAATTGAGATTTCACCTCGTGAAGGAAAATACAACTATAGGTGTCTAGTGACGAAAATAAGAAATATATGATAGGAGCACTATTTAATATATGAAATACTATATGCTACTTACGAGTGCCGTAAATTTTTTAAATTTCTCTTTCAAACCACTGTATGTTAATCATGTTACTATGCTAGGTCAGTATGGTAAAAGGTAGCATATATGTATATATTTTTACTTCCAATAACCTGCAAGTTTATGTGCCATTTTTCCTCGGTTGTCAAGATCGTTGCCATATGCTCGTGAGGTCGTAACGAAACTTTGCAGACGACAATGTTTTTGTAGTACTAAGAAAATACGCATATCCATTTAGGCATAATTACAAAAAAATTGGTCAAACCTGTAAAAATGTAAAATGAATGTGGACATATATTATGGTGCAAAATTTCGAATAATCATAGACGAAGAGCAGTGAATTCATTCAGACAGATAAATTTTGCAGACGACAGTTTTTTCCAGCACATTTATAACACACTTAATTCATTTAGACCCAATATACAAACATGTCGGAAATCTGGCAAGTATTCTAGTAGAATAGGCGAATTGTTTGTTGAAGTTATATTTATTGCTGTGATCATATTTTGGTAATGGATTGTTATATTTTGAAAATAAAGCAACTTATAAAGTTTAATAATTCATTATTTAATAGTAAAATGTAAACAAAAATTTTCAACCAGATGTTAAACTAATATTTACATGTAGGCCCAGGAATGTAGGCTAAATATATTGTCTGATAAGGCATTTTTGAGGTATCGTATTTTCCGGCGTGGAAGACGCACCCCGATTTTGATTAGCTAAATTTTGAAAAAAAACCAACAACAAACAAACAAGAATAAGGTCGCAGCACTTCCACTAATCTTACCAAGATGTTTCGTGGATTGTTTAGTTACCTACGGTACATTAATCCTCTTGCCCACTTCTTATTTTGTGTTATATGCTTATCATATCTACCTTTGAGAGAGGGTACCTTATATTACCACTAGAATATCTATATTATCAGTAATAACGTTATTCTAAACCTGAGGAGTTAAAAAAGTGCCAGCATTTCAGCATCATATGTACGGTGACCTGTTTTTGTTTATTTATTTGTTATTTATTACCAAGTAACTTGTACATTTCATTCTGGGTTGTATTACTGTAGTATTGAAACGCCTCTTCTAGGCTTAGGTTTAGGCCTATGAGCAACGTAACCTTTGGTCTGGAAAGACGCAGGGTAAAATTTTGACTTATTCTGGGGGGCATAGCGTCGTAGACGTCGGGAAATACGGTATGTATGCCAGTCCGAATGAACACACATGTTGTATTAATAAATATAGGCCCTACCTATATTATGAACAACTGTAATAAAATGAGTTATTAATGTTTCACATAAGTAAATTCTTTTATTCGGAAGTTCAGGCAAAAATTTGCTTTTAAAAATTAACGCTAAATTTGAAAAACCAATAAACAATGCAGTGTTAGGTGATATCGCTAAATAATTAGGTTTTAGTATTGACTAGTGATTTCAGGCTTTTGTTGCCTTTACAACTAGTTCATTGTGATTAGCATGATCTGGTTATGAATCCCCTGATTTCAGAGCTTTTATCTCTATTTCTAGTAATATTGTTGCTATAAAAATGAAAACAGACAAATCAATTTTTAAACTGAAATTCAATACTTGTATTTAGAAAAAACAACATAAACTTCACACCTAAATTCGTTTTAAACCTGATGTCTGTTTTCAAATATTTTTGAAGTCATCATGTGTACACTCGTAATATTTGCATTTTTCCTTATTTTTTTAACACGGTAATGTGAACAACATATTTCTTGGGAGTATTCTGACTTCCAAACAATGAAAAATTAATTATCCAAGCTGCAAAAAAAAAACCCATGGGAACATATAACCGATGTTCATATTGTTGTATTAGCATAGAAAAAGCCAGTAATGGGAACTTTGTGTTCTGCAAACGTGTTGATTTCATAAAAATGGAAACAAAGATCTTGTTGATAATATATGGTAGCATAAGGAAATTGATTGTTTTTATTAATTTCAAAAGAAATAGATGGGATATTCCCCATCACATCTAAACCTACTTATAGAACATTAAAAAATAGTTATTAATTTGTGAAAAAAAGGAATAGGAAGAGGAGATAGGTTGGGGGTTTGACCTGTCTACTGGGTCTGTGTCTGCTTATACAACGTCAAAGAATGCAGTTGGAGAAATTAAACATACACAGTGTGAAATAAAATCTAAACATCACATTTTATTTAATACTTGAGTAACCAGAACACAGGTGAGAGGTCTGTATAGTTAGTTGCCTTTCTTAGATTATGTATTAGATATCTTTAGCAGCTTTGCTGTAAAACATTTAGGGTAAATAACGTAGTGACAATAGACTGTGGATCAACCCTCAAACCATGGGGTCATCTGCATACATGCCCACTATGAAGCTTTATGCTTAACAAATGGTCATTATGGCAACATATTGATTGCTTGAAACAATTAGAAACTAAATTATTAGTCAATTGTTGAAATAATAAAACAGCAATACTCAGAAACAAGAACCACCTTACTGATTAATTGAATAATCTTAGAGGAAATAGTTAATGATTTAATCACATGGCTTTAGTACTGAAGGTGTAGAAATTGTTTTTTTTAATGTGCTTATAGTTGTATATCTGGTGTAGTAGGAGTTATACTTTTATATTCCTGATGGAGTGAGAGTTTGTCTAGTCATGATGGTGATGGGCTGACAGTTGTTTAGTGTTGGTTTTATTGGTTATACTCCTTATCAGAGAAAAGTACTTTCTTTGGAAGTTACCTTTGTAGTTGTTTTAATATTAATATTCATTAGGTACACACCTGATTAGTTACCTGTTAGAATAAGGCTGTTTTATAGTTGCTTGTTCAGTGAGTTGTTATTTGTATTGTATCCCAGTGTTTATGATGGAGCAGTTGTTGTTTTTATAGTTATGTTCTTTATGAGATGGAAGTAGTTTTTGTAATCAAAATTTTATAGTTAGGTTTGAATTTAAATATATTATTTTAAGAAACAATGTTCCCTTTTACAGCAATCCATTTTTCTCCTTTCCAGAAGGAACATGTATCTTGAATGTTTATTTTTAAATATATTCCATAATTAGTGAGTGTCTCCAAAATATTTGCTCAGTTCACAGGTAACTGTTATTATATACTTTCAAAATTTGCCTATTGTGAAATTTCAAATCAAATTTAATTATTAGTGATCTCCATACACAGTAAAACATCAAACCTAATTGATCAATAATTACTTCTAACCAGATAAATATTCTCCTATCTTTATTAGAAGTTAACAATAAATCAAAAATAGCATTGTTCTTGTGATTCCCTGAATGGTTTCTAACACTTCCATTATCACAACCTCTATAACAGTTAAAATCTTAAACTCCTTGTAGTTTCATATGCTGTTCTGAAACTAAAAGAATTTCCCCCTTATAACCACCAACAGAAATGTTAACAGATCTAACTGTATTCCTGTTATCTTTGATGTCCTTGTCTTGAACGGTTTGTAACCCACAGTTTACATACAAAGCCACTCAGTTCTTATAAACAACCTATAACCATATTCACAGCATCATAACTGTCTAAACTGAGTTAGGTTTCAGTTGCATCAAAACCCTCTTTTCCCCATAGTGCTCTAGAGTCATACATTTCTTATACTTCTAAAATCACAATAATAACAGGATAGATTACCATTACTTCCGTACTTGGTTCTTACCCTACACTTTTCTAGTGTTTACTATTGTACAGTTTTGATTTAATGTTCTATTTAAACATTCCAAAAATCTCTTCCCATCCATTGAATGACTCCCATAAATCCAATCAACCACTGTACTCATCCTTATGTATTACCTAAGCCTAACATTCAGCCCTAATGACCTATTTATAATTTTATCCCAGACAGAGTTGTTATGGTCTTTTTGTTTAAATGCTTTTTATCTACCTTTGTGCACAACAAAAACTGCTAGCATAAGCCATTATCTTTTCCACACATATGTATGATTAACCCTCTCCATTTCTTCATCTGCAAAAGCTAAAGTTAAACATTAGTAAGCTACTGTACCCTTTATGTGCAAGTTCCACTTTAAATTCTGTTGCTATTTTTACACTGCTTGCACTAGACTCCAAGATGTAAACTGTACATCTTCATTAGTAGTTTCCTTAAAAGTACATGCCAGTCCTGA